>NC_057809.1:127111072-127411072 GCF_018294505.1 Triticum aestivum | reverse complement strand
GCGTTAGCTACAGATTACTACAGACTGTTCTGTTGTTGACAAATTCTGTTTTTCGTGTGTTGTTTGCTTATTTTGATGAATCTATGGCTAGTAAAATAGTTTATAAACCATATAGAAGTTGGAATACAGTAGTTTTAACACCAATATAAATAAAGAATGAGTTAATTACAGTACCTTGAAGTGGTGTTTTGTTTTCTTTCTCTAACGGAGCTCATGAGATTTTTTACTTTAAGTTTTGTGTTGTGAAGTTTTCAAGTTTTGGGTAAAAGATTTGATGGATTATGGAACAAGGACTGGCAAGAGCCTAAGCTTGGGTATTCCCATGTCACCCCAAGATAATCTAAGGACACCTAAAAGCCAAAGCTTGGGGATGCCCCGGAATGCATCCCCTCTTTCGTCTACTTCTATCGGTAACTTTACTTCGAGCTATATTTTTATTTACCACATGATATGTGTTTTGCTTGGAGCGTCTTGTATTATTTGAGTCTTTATTTGTTAGTTTTCCACAATCATCATTGCTGCACACACCTTTTTGAGAGAGACACTCATGATTCGGAAATTGTTAGAATACTCTATGTGCTTCGCTTATATCTTGTGAGTTATATAGTTTTTGCTCTAGTGCTTCACTTATATCTTTTAGAGCACGTTGGTAGATTTGTTTTATAGAAACCATTGTTCTATCATGCTTCACTTAGATTATTTTGAGAGTCCTACAAAACAACCTGGTAATTTTCTTTAATTATGTTAGGCATTCAAGATTAATAATAAAATTTTCTTATGAGTGTGTTGAATACTATGAGAAGTTTGAAACTTGAGAATTGTTTTGAAATATGGAGATGGTGATATTAGAGTCGTGCTAGTTGAGTAGTTGTGAATTTGAGAAATGCTTGTGTTGAATTTTGTGATTCCTGTCGCATGCATGTATGGTGAACCGTTATGTTAAGAAGTCAGAGCATGATGTATTTATTGATTGTCCTCCTTATGAGTGGCGGTCAGGGACGGGCGATGGTCTTTTCGTACCAATCTATCCCCTAGGAGCATGCACGTAGTACTTTGCTTCGATAACTAATAGATTTTTGCAATAAGTATGTGAGTTCTTTATGACTAATGTTGAGTCCAAGGATTATACGCACTCTCACCCTTCCACCATTGCTAGCCTCTCTAATACCACGCACCTTTTGTCGGTATCATACACCCACCACATACCTTCCTCAAAATAGCCACCATACCTACCTATCATGGCATTTCCATAGCCATTCCGAGATATATTGCCATGCAACTTTCCACCGTTCCATTTACTATGACACGCTCAATATTGTCATATTGCTTCACATGATCATGTAGTTGACATTTTAGTTGTGGCAAAGCCACCATTCATAATTCTATCATATAAGTCACTCATGCATCATTGCTATCCTGGTATACCACCGGAGGCATTCATATAGAGTCATACTTTGTTCTAGTATTGAGTTGTAATCATTGAGTTGTAAATAAATAGAAGTGTGACGATCATCATTTATAGAGTATTGTCCCCCCAAAAAAGAGAAAGGCCAACAAAAAGAAGGCCCCCAAGAAAGAATAAATAAATAAATAAAAGGGGCAATACTACTATCCTTTTTTCCCACACTTGTGCTTCAAAGTAGCACCATGATCTTTATGATAGAGAGTCTCCTATGCTATCACTTCCATATACTAGTGGGAAATTTTCATTATAGAACTTGGCTTTTATATTCCAACGATGGGCCTCCTCAAAATGCCCTAGGTATTCGTGAGCAAGCAAGTTGGATGCACACCCATTTAGTTCTTTCTGTTGAGCTTTCATATACTTATAGCTCTAGTGCATCTGTTGCATGGCAATCCCTACTCACTCACATCGATATCTATTACTGGGCATCTCCATAGCCCATTGATATGCCTATTTGATGTGAGACTATCTTCTCCTTTTTGTCTTCTCCACAACCACCATTCTATTCCACATATAGTGCTATGTCCATGGCTCACGCTCATGTATTGCGTGAAGATTGAAAAAGTTTGAGAACACCAAAACCATGAAACAATTGCTTGGCTTGTCATCGGGGTTGTGCATGATTTAAATACTTTGTGTGGTGAAGATGGAGCATAGCCAGATTATATGATTTTGTAGGGATAACTTTCTTTGGCCCTGTTATTTCTAAGAGACATAATTGCTTAGTTAGTATGCTCGAAGTATTATTATTTCTATGTCAATATTGAACTTTTGTCTTGAATCTTTCGGATCTGAATATCCATACCACAATTAAGAGAATTACATTGAAATTATGCCAAGTAGCATTCCACATCAAAAATTCTGTTTTTATCATTTACCTACTCGAGGACGAGCAGGAATTAAGCTTGGGGATGCTTGATACGTCTCCAACGTATCTATAATTTTTGATTGTTCCATGCTATATTATATCCTGTTTTGGACATTATTGGGCTTTATTATACACTTTTATATTATTTTGGGGACTAACCTATTAACCGGAGGCCCAGCCCAGAATTGCTGTTTTTTGCGTATTTCAGAGTTTCGCAGAAAAAGAATATCAAACGGAGTCCAAACGGAATGAAACCTCCGGGAACACGATTTTTTTGGAACAAACGTGATCCAGAGGACTTGGACCCTACGCCAAGACATCAACCAGGAAGGCACGAGGTAGGGGGCACGCCTACCCCCCAAGCGCGCCCTCCACCCTCGTGGGGCCCATGTTGCTCCACCGATGTTCTCCTTCCTCCTATATATACCTACGTACCCCCAAACTACCTGATACGGAGCCAAAACCCTAATTCCACCATCGTAACTTTTTGTATCCACGAGATCCCATCTTGGGGCCTTTTCCGGAGCTCCGTCGGAGGGGGTATCGATCACGGAGGGCTTCTACATCAACACCATAGCCCCTGTGATGAAGTGTGAGTAGTTTACTTTAGACCTACGGGTCCATAGTTATTAGCTAGATGACTTCTTCTCTCTTTTTGGATCTCAATACAAAGTTCTCCCCCTCTCTTGTGGAGATCTATTCGATGTAATCTTATTTTGCGGTGTGTTTGTTGAGACCGATGAATTGTGGGTTTATGATCAAGTTTATCTATGAACAATATTTGAATCTTCTCTGAATTCTTTTATGTATGATTGGTTATCTTTGCAAGTCTCTTTGAATTATCAGTTTGGTTTGGCCTACTAGATTGATCTTTCTTGCAATGGGAGAAGTGCTTAGCTTTGGGTTCAATCTTGCGGTGTCCTTTCCCAGTGACAGTAGGGGCAGCAAGGCACGTATTGTATTGTTGCCATCGAGGATAACAAGATGGGGTTTATATCATATTGCATGATTTTATCCCTCTACATCATGTCATCTTGCTTAAAGCGTTACTCTGTTCTCTTGAACTTAATACTCTAGATGCATGCTGGATAGCGGTCGATGTGTGGAGTAATAGTAGTAGATGCAAGCAGGAGTCGGTATACTTGTCTCGGACGAGATGCCTATATACATGATCATACCTAGATATTCTCATAACTATGCTCAATTCTGTCAATTGCTCAACAGTAATTTGTTCAGCCACCGTAATACTTATGCTCTCGAGAGAAGCCTCTAGTGAAACCTATGGCCCCCGGGTCTATTTTCCATCATATTAATCTTCCAATACTTAGTTATTTCCTTTGCCATTTATTTTACTTGCATTTTTATTTCTCTTTATCTTAAAAATACCAAAAATATTATCCTATCATATCTATCAGATCTCACTTTCGTAAGTGACCGTGAAGGGATTGACAACCCCTTTATCGCGTTGGTTGCGAGGAGTTTATTTGTTTGTGTAGGTGCGAGGGACTCGTGCGTGGACTCCTACTAGATTGATACCTTGGTTCTAAAAAACTGAGGGAAATACTTACGCTGCTCTGATGCATCACCCTTTCCTCTTCAAGGGAAAACCAACGCAGTGCTCAAGAGGTAGCGGCAGGGTGGCGCAAGCGGCGGCTTGGGCGGCGAGAGGGACGAGGAGAGGCTGTGGGGGTGGGGCGGCTTATAAAGGGGGTCGTGGGGGTGCTTGCAGGAGGGGGCAGGGCGGCGGCGGACTCCAAGGCGGCCATGGCGGCGGCGTCGCGTGCGGGAGCGCGAGATCGGCTCGGGGTCGGGGGCGACCGGGCACTGGGCTTCGGCCCAATCGGCCCGAAGACTTTTTTTTAAAAAAATCCGACAAAGGAAAAATCCTAAAGAAATATAAAAGAATTCTAAAAAATGCCAAAAACAATTTTCACCGTCTAAATAAAATATTTAGAACATAGTGAACATTTTCTTGCCCTAAAAATGCAATTTTGAGAAATGCATGCTTTTCTAATTCAAATAAAATAGCAATAAAATCCAAATAAAATTATTATTTGATTTTAACATTTTTCCTCCAATATTTATTTTATTTTTGGAGAAGTCATATTATCTCCTCTCTTTTATTTTTGTAATAAAATATTTCGGAGAGAAAATAATTAAAACCAAAGTGATCCACTTTTCAATATTTGAGAAGAATTCAAATATGAAAATGAATGAAATCCCCAACTCTCTCAGTGGGTCCTTGAGCTGCTTTGAATTCCTGAGATCGCAAACGAAATGCAAATAAAATATGATATGCATATGATCACCTATGTATAACATTCCAAATTGAAAATTCAGGATGTTACATCTCAGCTCATTTTCTATCAGTGATATGTAAATCAAATTCTTGTAGCAAGAGAACCCATCAAATAAGTCTAGGTTTAGCATCTTTCTTTTCCATAAGATATTTAATAGCAGCACGATCGGTGTGAACAATTACTTTTGAATCAACAATGTAAGATCTAAATTTATCACAAGCAAACACCAGTGCTAAGAATTCTTTTTCAGTAGTAGCATAATTTTGTTGAGCACTGTCTAGAGTTTTACTAGCATAATGAATAACATTCAGTTTCTTATCAACTCTTTGTCCTAGAACATCACCAACAGCATAATCACTAGCATCACACATAATTTCAAAAGGCAAGTTCCAATCAGGTGGTTGAACAATAGGTGCAGCAATTAAGTCTTTCTTGAGTGTTTCAAAGGTTTGTAAACAATCATCATCAAAAACAAAAGGAACATCCTTTTGCAAAAGATTCGTAAGAGGCCTAGAAATTTTAGATAAGTCTTTGATAAATCTCCTATAGAAACCAGCATGACCTAGGAAACTAAGAATACCTTTGATATCTTTAAGACATGGCATTTTCTCAATTGCATCAACCTTAGCTTTGTCCACTTCAATACCTCTTTCAGAAATTTTATGGCCCAAGACAATGCCTTCATTAACCATAAAGTGGCACTTCTTCCAATTCAAGACAAGATTTGTTTGTTCGCATCTCTGCAAAACTCGATCAAGATTGCTTAAACAATCATCAAAAGACTTTCCATAAACAGAGAAATCATCCATGAAAACCTCAACAATCTTTTCACAAAAGTCATAGAATATAGCAGTCATACATCTTTGAAAGGTAGCAGGTGCATTGCATAAACCGAAAGGCATATGTCTATAAGTATAAGTTCCGAAGGGACAGGTAAAAGTAGTCTTTTCTTGATCAGGTTGAGAAACAAGAATTTGTGAAAAACCAGACTATCCATCATGGAAGCAAAAATGTGTGTGCTTAGATAATCTTTCTAGCATTTGATCAATAAAAGGCAGGGGGTAATGATCTTTCCTAGTTGCTTTGTTTAATTTTCTAAAATCAATTACCATTCTATAACATGTAACAATTCTTTGTGGAATAAGTTCATTCTTATCATTAGGAACAACAGTAATACCTCCTTTCTTAGGGACACAATGAACAGGACTTACCCATCTACTGTCAGCTATGGGATAGATTATACCTGCTTCCAGAAGTTTTAATATTCCGTTCTTACCACTTCTTTCATCTTCAGATTTAACCGACGTTGGTGATCAACAACAGGTTTAGCATCAGGTTCCATATTAATTTTGTGCTGACATAGAGTGGGACTAATGCCCTTTAAATCATCAAGAGTATATCCAATATCAGCTTGGTGCTTCCTTAGAACTTTCAATAATCTTTCTTCTTCATGTTCTGAAAGGTTAGCACTAATAATAACAGGATATATCTTCTTTTCATCAAGATAAGCATATTTCAAAGTGTCTGGCAATTGTTTTAATTCAAATGCAGGATCACCTTTAGGTGGTGGAGGACTTCCTAGAGTTTCAATAGGCAAATTGTGTTTAAGTAGAGGACATTGTTCAAAGAAAATCTTATCTATTTCATTTCTTTCATGCATATGTAAATCATTTTCATGGTCTAATAAATATTGTTCTAAAGGATCAGTAGGTGGTACAGAAATAGAAGCAAGACCAATTATTTCATCCTCACTAGGCAATTCTTTTTCATGAAGCTTTCTACTAAACTTGGAAAAACTAAACTCATGAGACTCATCACCAAAACTAACACCGACAGTTTGTTTCTCACGGTCTATTCTAGCATTAACGATGTTCAAGGAAGGTCTACCAAAGATAATGGGACAAAAGTCATCTTGTGGGGAACCAAGAACAAGAAAATCAGTAGGGTATTTATTTTCCCACACAAGACTTCAACATCTCTAACAATCCCAATTGGTGATATAGTGTCTCTATTAGCAAGTTTAATAGTAACATCTATGTTTTCTATCTCCGCGGGTGCTATGTCACTCATCATTTATTGATATAAGGAATAAGGAATAGCACTCACGCTAGCACCTATGTCACATAAACCATGATAATAGTGATCTCCTATTTTAACTGAGACAACGGGCATGCCAACAACATGTCTATGTTTATCCTTTTTTTAGGTTTGGCAATTCTACCAGCTTCTTCGCAGAAGTAAATAACATGCCCATCAAAATTTTCTTCCAAGAGATCCTTAACCATAGAAATACTAGGTTCTACTTTAATTTGTTCATCGGGTTTAGGCGTTCTAATATAACTTTTGTTAACCACAGTTGAAACTTTAGCATGTTCTTTTATCCTGACAGGGAAAGGTGGTTTCTCAATATAAGGTGTAGGAACAACTGGATCAACATTGTAAAGTATAGTTTCTTCTTTAGATGGTACTGATTCTCTAATTTCTTCTTTAATAGGTGGGTGATATTTAAACCACTTCTCTTTAGGGAGATCAACATGAGTAGCAAACAATTCACAAAAAGAGGCTATTATCTCAGAGTCAAGTCCATATTTAGTGCTAAATTTTTGAAAAGCATCGGTATTCATAAAAAGATTTAACACAATCATACTTAAGTTTAATACCCAAATCTTTACCTTCATTGAGTTCCCAATCTTCAGAGTTGCGTTTAATTCTTTCCAAAAGATCCCATCGGAATTCAATAGTCTTCTTCATAACAGGACCATCACAAGAAGTATCAAGCATGGTTTGATCATTACGAGAAAGCCGAGCACAAAAATTCTAGATAATATTTTCTCTCGAGAGCTCATGATTGGGGCATGAATATAACATTGACTTAAGCCTCCCCCAAGCTAGAGCCATACTTTCTCCTTCATGAGGCCAAAAATTATATATATAATTCCGATCACAATGAACTAGATGCATAGGATAATTTTTTGATGGAACTCGAATTTCAATCGATTCCAATTCCAGGATCCAATATCACCGCATAGCCTATACCATGCCAATGCCTTTTCCTTTCAAAGATAAAGGGAAAATCTTCTTCATAACTTCATCTTTGGGTAAACCTGCAAGCTTGAACAATCCACAAATTTTTTCTACATATATCAAGTGCATATTTCCGTCTCCTGCATAAGGATTAGCTAGCAATTGTTCTATCATACATGAAGGAATTTCATATTCAATATTTTTAGTAGGTGCAGTAGGTTGAGGGGTAGCTAATGTTGGTTCCGGTCGAGGTGAAGATACCCCGAACAAACCCCTCAAAGGATTGTTTTCCATAGTAATAAGTCACAGTAAATTTCAGCACACTATATAAACGTTTCCTTACCAAATTCCACTTACCAAAGGCGCTTCACTCCTCGGCGACAACACCAGAAAATAGCCTTGATGAGCCACAAGTATAGGGTATCAATTGTAGCTCTTTTAGATAAGTAAGAGTGTCGAACCCAACGAGGAGCAGAAGGAAATGACAAGTGGTTTTCAGCAAGGTAATGTCTGCAAGTGCTGAAATTGTAAGTAACATAGTAGTTTGATAGCAAGATAATTTGTAATGAGAAAGTAACGATAGTAGTAACAAAAGTGCAGCAAGGTAGCCAAATCCTTTTGAGGCAAAGGACATGCCAAAACGGTCTCTTATGATAAGCAAAGCGTTCTTGAGGGTACACGGGATTTTCATCTAGTCACTTTCACCATGTTGGTTTGATTTGTGTTCGGTACTTTGATAATTTGATATGTGGGTGGACGATGCTTAGGTGATGTTCTTACTTGAACGAACCTACTGCTTATGATTAACCCTCCCACAAGCATCTTCAACTACGAGAAAAGTATTAATAATAAATTCTAACCATAGCATTAAACTTTTGGATCCAATCGGTCCCTTGCTGAATAGCGCATAAACTGGGGTTTAAGCTTCTATCACTCTGTCAACCCATCATCTAATTTCTACTCAACAATGCATTCCCTTAGGCCCAAATATGGTGAATTGTCATGTAGTCGACATTCACATGACACCACTAAGGGAATCACAACATACATACTATCAAAATATCAAACACATATAAAGTTCACCTGATTACTTGCAAACTGATTTCTCTCATGACCTCAAGAACAAAAGTAACTACTCACAAATGATAATCATGATCAAGATCAGAGGGGTATTAAATAGCATATTGGATTCGAACATATAATCTTCCACCAAATAAACCATATAATAATCAACTACAAGATGTAATCAACACTACTAGTCACCCAAAAGCACCAATCTATAGTTCCAGCAACAAGATTGAACACAAGAGATGCAAAAGTGCTCCTGCCAAAGTTCTGCCTCGAGATAGCGGTGCTCTGTCCTGAAAGTCCTCTCCTCATTTTTTCGAGGTCAAACTGACTTATATACCAGAAGATGGGCACTGGAGGTGGGCCTGGGTGAGCACAACCCACCAGGGCGCGCCTGGGCTCCCTAGCGCGCCCAGGTGGGTTGTGCCCACCTGGTGGGCCCCTCTAGTACTTATTTGCTCCAATATTATTCATATATTCCATAAAAATTCTCTGTGAAGTTTCAACTTATTTGAAGTTGTGCAGCCTGACGTAGCTTTTCCAGGTCCAGATTTCCAGCTGCTAGAATTCTCCCTCTTTGTGTATACCTTGCATATTATGAGAGAAAAGGCATTAGAATTACTCCAAAAAGCTTTATTATGGATAAAAACATCATAAATAATAGTAGGAAAAAAGATTCAAAATGGACGTATCAGTGCCCTTCTTTGGCCGCAAGAAATCTTATATCCAGATAAAAATCGTGTTAAAATTTTAGCCCAATCGGAGTTACGGATCTCCAGGAATTTAAGAAACGGTTGTCGGTGTCAAAACCAGCCGATCTTGGGTAGGGGGTCCCAAACTGTGCGTCTGAGGATCGAAGTTAACTGGAGACAAGGGAGACACGATGTTTACCCAGGTTTGGGTCCTCTTAATGGAGGTAAAACCCTACGTCCTGCTTGATTGTATTTGATGAGTATAGGGGTTATAAGAGTTGATCTACCTCGAGATCATAATGGCTAAACCCTAAATGTCTAGCCTATATGATTTGTCTTAGCCTCTACGGACTAACCCTCCGGTTTATATAGACATCGGAGGGGCCTAGGGTTGTACAGAGTC
This sequence comes from Triticum aestivum, assembly GCF_018294505.1. Lineage (NCBI taxonomy): Eukaryota > Viridiplantae > Streptophyta > Magnoliopsida > Poales > Poaceae > Triticum > Triticum aestivum. The sequence continues at coordinate 127,401,252 of NC_057809.1, read as the reverse complement.
GGTTTACAGAGAAAGGAAATTATACATCCGGATGCTAGGCTTGCCATCCACGCAAAGGAGAGTCCCATCCGGACACGGGGCAAGGTCTTTTGCCTTGTATCTTCACGACCCATCAGTCTGGCCCATATCAGATAGCCCGGACACCCGAGGACCCCTTAGTCCAGGACTCCCTCAGTAGCCCCTAAACCAGTCTTCAGTGACGATGTGTTCATCTTGTAGATTGTTTTCAGCATTGCAAGGCAGGTTCCTTCTCCACATACAAAGCAATATTCTGAACAAGAGAACTGTATCCGGCTCCATATAATAGTAACAACCCTCAACCGTAAGGGTTCAATACTTAATAAGGTATGTCTACTAACTACTTTTTTGGCAAAACGTCACGTCTAGCCCTTTTCTTATTTCGAACCATTTTTTGGCCTCCCGCTTTGTGTTTTGAGGCGCAGCCTCCATCGACACTTCTTGTCAAAGCAGAGATCGTGTCCCCTTATTGTGGGATTTTCATCAATACAGGTTTGGGTAATCCAAGTGTGCTATTCGCATGACCCCTTGGGAAGAGGCGAGTTTTAAGGCTAGTGGGGGCATTTGATATTCACTGCCTATATAAGCGGATGAATATCCATCTTTTTTCCCCATGCATTCTTCCTTCCTCAGCCCTCCCGTCCTCGAGCTCCAGCGCCAAAGCTTCAATCTTTTCCCACCGCCCAACCTTTCCAGCCATGGTTGGATTCGGCTCGCTGGGCAAGTGGATGACCTCCTCTGTCATGGAGAGGAACGTCAAGGAACTCCGGGAAGCGGGGTACCTAGCCGCGAGTATCGCGCACCAGCTCCCTGCCAAAAAACAGATCATCCCTACTCTAGAGCCCGGTGAGAGAGTGGTGTTTATCCCCCACTTCCGCCACGGACTAGGGTTTCTTCTCCACCCTTTCATCTGCGGCCTCATGTTCTATTACGGGCTCGATTTCCATGATCTAGCCCCAAATTCATTCCTCCACTTTTCTGCGTTCATCGTCATGTGCGAGGCGCTCCTCCACATCCCCCACTTCGGCCTATGGCTTAAGGTCTTCAACGTGAAGCCGAAAGTGGTTGACGGGCAACATGCGGACTGCGGCGGCGCCATGGTGAGCAAGCTCCCCAACGTCACCTAGCGGAAAGGGACCTTCATGGAGACCGTGATGGGATGGCAACAGGAGTGGTTCTACATCACCAAACCTCGCGGTGCCGCATGGGCAGCCACTACTGAGTTTAAATCCGGACCCCCAATGTGGCTCACGTCGTGGATTAACAAGGGCCTGGATTGGGCGTCGTCCGATAAGGTGATGGTGCTACAAAAGCACATAAAAATATGATGGAGAAGAACACTAGTCTCGCTGATGTGATTCAGGTGATGCCGTTCCGCCGGATTCTCCCCTGCCAGCACCGGCCTCTCCACATGTGGGAGTTCAATCCAGATGGTCTGCGGACCCTGCAGCGATTCTTCGGCACGACGCATGAAGAGATCTGGAAGCTGCTTTTCAAGGCCCAAAAGTCGTGGCCAGAGATGATCGAAGACATCGGCCTCGATTGCGCTCATCCGGCCACCCCAGTAAGTTTTCTAATTTCCGAACACAACTTCAGTTCGTAGATCAAAAGGTATGCTGAGCCTTCCATCCTTCCATCAGGGCTGGACAAAGAAGGCGGAGCGGATCTAGTGTCCGACTCCGCTACCCGAAGACCCAGCCATTCCTCTGCTAACGAGGATGCTGGTTCCAGCGCCGTACCAGGCGCCATAGAAGAAGGCCAAGAAGAAGGGCAAGGAGGCCAAAAGTGGCCTTCACCGTAAAGGTAGTTCAGACACTGCGTCCGGAGATACTGAAGCTCCCTCCTCCCACGAGGGAGATGAAGAGGAAGAAGAGGAGGAGGAGGAGAGCAATTATCCCCTTAAGGGGGAGAAGAAAAGGGTGGCCTGCATGGACCTAGAGGTGGAGGCGTCCAAGAAGGGGAAGATCTCCCTTTCGGACGACTCGGACTCGGATGCCGAAGCCGTCCCCAAGTGGCGCCCCAGGTCAAAGCCCCTGGCCGCATCGTAAGTGTCCAAGGATATTGTATATATATATATATATATATATATATATATATATATCCAATTTTTATGATTGTAGTTTTAACACACTTAAATTGCGTGGTGCAGTCTGGCCTGCGATCTCCCCCAACTATCATCGTCTTCTAGGAACTCGCTGGGGTCGGAGATGGTGGAGAGCGAGATGCCTCCACGAGCCTCCCCGCCAACTGCCACGGAGAACACCAAAGTGTTGTCCCGAAGAGCCTCTTCGGGCCATGGAGAGGTGCGGGAGGCCACCCAGACGGTGCCAGAGGGCAACACCGCGGCTACCGAGAACATGGGGGAACTGACCCCCATGGAGACCGGTAACAGGGGCCACGACTAATCCGACTTCCAACCGAACATTATTCCGGAGACCCGTACGACTCTGGAATCGAGCGAGCGACCTCCTTTGAAGGAGGGGGGAGCTTCGACTCCATCGGCGACCTCTATCAATCCAGAGGCGCTGGACACTTTGGTGGAAGCGCTTCGACGCGATTCCATTGTGGAGGAGCACCGTACCCTCATGGGTACGGTGGTTGAGAAGGTTCAGTCCGCCAAAAGCGGGCTGAACAAAGCCTTTACCAGCCTATTAACAGGCTTTGAGGTGCGTGATGTAATATTCTTAGATGCTTTGCATATGCGAAGAATATGTGTGTGAATAGATAGTAGCCCCTGAGACTCTATTAGGCTTTTGAAAAGAAGGGCCGGACAGAGGATCAAGTAATATTCGCAGGAGGTAACATACTTTTCTATTTTGATATACATGCTTCACTGTTAGCGGCAACCGCCCAGACCGCCGAAGTGTCCGAGCTCAAGCAGAAGCTGGAGCAGGCCGATGAGGAGCTCGTCCGCATCAACAAGCGGTTTGATGAGGTGCAAGGTATGTTTTGAAAAAAATGTTTACACACCTGAAGTAATATGCCAATGCGGGGTCTAATCTCATGTGTTGTCCTGATCATATTTGCAGGTAGTGCGGCCGAGGTCGAGAACCTGAAGAGCGCCCTTGCCCAAGTCAAGGAGCAGGCGCGGGTGAGCCAAGCGGCCGCTGAAAAAGCGGCTGCGGACTTAGAGGCCGAGCAAGTCACCCGCCGCAAGTATGAAGAGCGGATGACCGAAGTGGAGCAGGAGATCCAAGATGCAGCCAACAAGTGCGAGCCCTTGGAGGAGAAGAATAAGGCCCAAGCGGACGATCTCACCAAGGCTCTTTAGGAGGCTAAGGAGGCGCGGACCGAGTCCCGGGCAGCTCACGAGGAGATCAAGCAAGCCGAATAGATAGCGGCTGGTAAGCCCTTTCTTTTACAGAGTATATTTGGCGGTCGGAGATATGGCTTGCTTAATCGACTATGGAGTTCTCCAGACGCCTTTGCGGATCTCCCAAGGAGTGCGGACGACGCCGCACAATTCTTCCGGTCTCAGGAGGGAAACACCACAGAGAAGCTCTTCTGGTCCCAATACCTGGTGCCAGAAAGGCCAGCGCTGCTGAACAACCAGATGATGTAGTTGGCGGAGCTACATAGGATGTCCGGTTTGGCCATGAAGGACATCATAGTCCGGCTATGGCTAGCTGGACCCATTCCGAGCAGCTACTTCGGCTTGGTCAAGTGACTCGGCGATGCCCTGCCCCGAGTTGAAGCTGTGAAGCGCTCTACGTGCATAGAGGGTGCGCGGATGGCCTTTGCCCGCGTCAAGATGCACTGGGCGAAGATGAAGGCTGCCGCCATGGCAGTTGAGGGTCCACCCGAGGGCAAGGACTACCGCAAGCCGGAGCGATACTTCGAAGACGTCCTTGAGGGTGCCCGTTTAATAGAGGGTCAATGCTCGAGGATATTATGTTTGAATGAATGTATCCGGGCTGCCCAGACTTTGGATTATGAAACAAGGCCTTTGTAATATACTTGTGCTTTTATCTGAAATTATTTTCCTCCTGTGCGGCCATATTTATTTTTGAAAGTTTGCTAGTCGTCGGCTTCAACCCCCACGTAGATACTACACGGGTGTTCGGAATAGCACATGAGCACACTTGAACCAGTGTCTTGGTCCGTAAAGGAGGTGTCAGTGCAGCGAACCAGGTAATCAAACTATGCGACTTTATCACTCTCACTTAGCCATAGGAGTTTGACAATGGGACTATAGGCTAGCCCCTGGTGTTTGTTAGGCTATCCGAACATGGATGCTTTAGGTGCATGACCGGGTGAAGGCCAGTCCTTCCTATAACACGGAAAAAATCGCACAAGATTTAGTAAGTCACCGAACTGCTGACCAGCTCTCGCTATATCATGACAGTCAGTTTTCGGCTTTCTCTACTGATGTGTTTGACCGGACGAGCCAGAAACACAATCGCGGTAGTTCTCCCTTTACTACCTTGGCCAAACAAGCGGAACGTAAGGTGGCAACCATAGGATCCGGGCAACCCAACTATTGACCAAAGACATGATTCGGAGCCGATGCATATAATGCAGTATTCGGGGCGCCGAAGTATACTATAGAAGTGTTCGGACTTTCATTTTTGAAAAGTATAAGTGGCCGAATAGAGCCCCTGGCAATTTATGCCGAGGTGTATGTGTCCATCTGTCGTGAAGACGGAATATAGATTATGAAATAAGCCAATACCGAATAAGGTTGGACAAAACTGTTTCCGCTATAGTCTGATTGATACGTCAAATGTGTTCTTACAGAGAATGCCATAATCATCAAGGCTATTTTACATCCCAAGAATTTGAGAACAAGGTAAAGCTTTATACAGGTCCTAAAAAGGTGGTCTTGAAGATCCTTTGGACACCCTGCCGCACGTCTGCATCGCTTTTCACCTTGGTGTAGGATCCTTTGAGAGGATCAACAATCGAGTATATGGAAGGGGCCTGGGAAAGGGCCCTTTGTACCACCAAAAAGTGACTTAGGTTTTAAAGAACCTGGAAATAAAACAGAGAAAAAAAAAGAGAAAAGGAAGAATATTAAGGTCCGAATAGGGTCGAGCCGTATGGAGGACTTTGTCCTTAGTGTTCCTCCCTCCTTGCCCATGATATTTTTAATGCGTAGTTATGTACGCGCGGTACGTATGTCGCGATTAGGTGGGTTTTTTATGGAGGCCGAATTGCTAATCAAATTCTGGATGAACCGAACTGTCGTTCTGCAGGGTAGACTGGACTCGCTTGACAGTGTCCGTGGGCTTGATGGCCGATGAAGCATTTGGTTTGATAAGGCCGCCCTATGCCTCGGCTGCGAGGGTCGTGGTATGCTCCTCAGTATGGAGGGAGCGCTCCATGTTTCCATTGACTATCATAACACCGCGTGGTCCGGGAATCTTAAGCTTTAGATAGGCATGGTGCAGGACTGTGTTGAAACAGGCGAAAGCAGTTCGTCCGAGCAGTGCATGATAGCCACTATGGAAGGGGACGATGTCGAAGATCAAATCTTCGCTTCGGAAGTTAGCCAGTGAGCCAAAGACTACCTCCAGCATTATTGATCCTGTGCAGCAGGCCTCTATGCCAAGTATTACTTCTTTAAAGGTGGTTTTAGTGGGCTTGATCCTTGACGGATCAATACCCATTTTACGGACAGTGTCCTGATAAAGCAGGTTAAGACTGCTGCCACCGTCCATGAGGACTCGCGTGAGATGGAATCTTTCGATGATTGGATTGAGGACCAATGTTGCCGAACCTCTGTGACGGATACTGGTTGGATGGTCTCTGGGGTCAAAAGTAATCGGACATGCCGACCATGGGTTGAATTTTGGGGCAACTGGCTCTATGGCGTAGACGTCCCTTAGTGTGTGCTTGCGCTCCCGCTTAGGGATATGAGTGATGTAGATCATATTCACTGTTTTTACCTCGGCGGGAATTTCTTTTGCCCCCTGTGTTTGTTTGGCGAGGCTCATCATCATCCTCGCTAGGCGTCCCTTTCCCCTTATGTTCGGTGTTTAGCTTACCAGCCTATTTAAAGACCCAACAATTTCTGTTTGTATGATTGGCAGGCTTGTCAGGGGTGCCATGACTCTGGCAAGGCCGATCGAGTATTCTGTCCAAACTGGATGGACCATCTTTGTTTCCTTTGAATGGCTTCTTCCGCTGACCGGGTTTAGAGCCACTAAATCCGGCGTTTCCCGCCGCATCTTCGGTATCTTCATTGTTGCTTCGACACTTGTGTTTGTTGCGTCATGGCCTCCGTTGCCATCTCTGGCTTCGGAAGTGCCAGGGTTGCTGGTGTTGTTGCTTGTACGAGCTAGCCAGCTATCTTCTCCCGCGCAAAAGTGGGTCATGAGTGCGGTAAGAGCTGCCATGGACTTCGGTTTTTCTTGGCCGAGGTGTTGGGCGAGTGCTACCTCCTGAGCACTGTGTTGGATTTCCCTGAAGAGGAGAGGATGATGTAGCAAAGTAGCGTAAGTATTTCCCTCGGTTTTTGAGAACCAAGGTATCAATCCAGTAGGAGGCTACGCGCGAGTCCCTCGTACCTACACAAAAACAATAGCTCAACGCAACCAACACGCTTAGGGGTTGTCAATCCCTTCACGGTCACTTACGAAAGTGAGATCTGATAGAGATGATAAATAATATTTTTGGTATTTTTGGTATAGAGATGCAAAGTAAAGAGTAAAAGGCAAAGTAAAAGCAAAGCAATAATAAAGTGATGGAGATTGATATGATGAGAAAGAGACCCAAGGGCCATAGGTTTCACTAGTGGCTTCTCTCAAGAGCATAAGTATTCTACGGTGGGTGAACAAATTACTGTTGAGCAATTGATAGAATTGAGCATAGTTATGAGAATATCTAGGTATGATCATGTATATAGGTATCACGTCCGAGACAAGTAGACCGACTCCTGCCTGCATCTACTACTATTACTCCACTCATCGACCGCTATCCAGCATGCATCTAGAGTATTAAGTTAAAAACATAGTAACGCCTTAATTAAGCAAGATGATATGATGTAGAGGGATAGTTTCATGCAATATGATAAAAACCCCATGTTGTTATCCTCGATGGCAACGATACAATACGTGCCTTGCTGCCCCTTCTATCACTGGGAAAGGACACCGCAAGATCGAACCCAAAGCTAAGCACTTCTCCCATGGCAAGAACAACCAATCTAGTAGGCCAAACCAAACTGATAATTCGAAGAGACTTGCAAAGATAACCAATCATACATAAAATAATTTAGAGAAGATTGAAATATTATTCATAGATAGACTTGATCATAAACCCACAATTCATCGGTCTCAACAAACACACCGCAAAAAGAAGATTGCATCGAATAGATCTCCACGAGAGAGGGGGAGAACATTGTATTGAGATCCAAAAAGAGAGAAGAAGCCATCTAGCTACTAACTATGGACCCATAGGTCTGAAGTAAACTACTCACACTTCATCGGAGGGGCTTGGATGATGATGTAGAAGCCCTCCGTGATCGATGCCCCCTCCGGCGGAGCTCCGGAACAGGCCCCAAGATGGGATCTCATGGATACAGAATGTTGCGGTGGTGGAATTAGGTTTTTTGGCCCCATATCTGATTGTTTGGGGGTACGTTGATATATATAGGAGGAACAAGTACATCGGTGGAGCAACAGGGGGCTCACGAGGGTGGGGGCACGCCTGGTAGGGTAGGGCGCGCCCCCCTACCTCGTGGCCTCCTGTTACGTGCCTTGACGTAGAGTCCAAGTCTCCTGAGTTGTATTCGGTGAGAAAATCACGCTCCCGAAGGTTTCATTCCGTTTGGACTCCGTTTGATATTCCTTTTCTTCGAAACCCTAAAAGAGGCAAAAAACAGCAATTCTGGGCTGGGCCTCCGGTTAATAAGTTAGTCCCAAAAATAATATAAAAGTGGATAATAAAGCCCAATAATGTCCAAAATAGTAGATAATATAGCATGGAGCAATCAAAAATTATAGATACATTGGAGACGTATCAAGCATCCCCAAGCTTAATTCCTGCTCGTCCTCGAGTAGGTAAATGATAAAAACAGAATTTTTGATGCAGAGTGCTACTTGGCATAATTTCAATGCAATTCTTCTTAATTGTTGTATGAATATTCAGATTCAAAAGATTCAAGACAAAAGTTCATGTTGACATAAAAATAATAATACTTCAATGATACTAACAAAGCAATTATGTATTCTCAAAATAACATGGCCAAAGAAAGCTACCCCTACAAAATCTGTAGTCTGGCTATGCTCTATCTTCACCACACAAAGTATTTAAATCATGCACAACCCCGATGACAAGCTAAGCAATTGTTTCATACTTTTGACATTTTCAAAACTTTTTCGATCTTCACGCAATACATGAGTGTGAGCCATGGATATAGCACTATATGTGGAATAGAATGGTGGTTGTGGAGAAGACAAAAAGAGGGGAAGATAGTCTCACATCAACTAGGCGTATCAACGAGCTATGGAGATGCCCATCAATAGATATCAATGTGAGTGAGTAGGGATTGCCATGCAATGGATGCACTAGAGCTATAAGTATATGAAAGCTCAACAAAAGAAACTAAGTGGGTGTGCATCCAACTCGCTTGCTCACGAAGACCTAGGGCATTTTGAGGAAGCCCATGATTGGAATATACAAGCCAAGTTCTATAATGAAAAATTCACACTAGTATATGAAAGTGACATAATGAGAGACTCTCTATCATGAAGATCATGGTGCTACTTTGAAGCACAAGTGTGGTAAAAGGATAGTAACATTGTCCCTTCTCTCTTTTTCTCTCATATTTTTTATTTGGGCCTTTCTCTTTTTTATGGCCTCTTTTTTTCCATCCGGAGTCTCATCCCGACTTGTGGGGGAATCATAGTCTCCATCATCCTTTCCTCACTGGGACAATGCTCTAATAATGATGATCATCACACTTTTATTTACTTACAACTCATGAATTACAACTCGATTCTTAGGACAAAATATGACTCTATATGAATGCCTCCGGTGGTGTACCGGTATGTGCAATGACTCATGAGTGACATGTATGAAAGAATTATGAATGGTGGCTTTGCCATAAATACAATGTCAACTACATGATCATGCATAGCAATATGACAATGATGGAGCGTGTCATAATGAAAGGAACGGTGGAAAGTTGCATGGCAATATATCTCGGAATGGTTATGGAAATGCCATGATAGGTGGGTATGGTGGCTGTTTTGACGAAGGTATTTGGTGGGTGTATGATACCGGCGAAAAGTGTGCGGTATTAGAGAGGCTAGCAATGGTGGAAGGAAGGAAAGTGCGTATAATCCATGGACTCAACATCAACTAGGCGTATTAACGGGCTATGGATATGCCCATCAATAGATATCAATGTGAGTGAGTAGGGATTGCCATGCAACGGATGCACTAGAGCTATAAGTATATGAAAGCTCAAAATAAACTAAGTGGGCGTGCACCCAATTCGCTTGCTCACGAAGACCTAGGGCATTTTGAGGAAGCCCATCATTGGAATATACAAGCCAAGTTCTATAATGAAAAATTCACACTAGTATATGAAAGTGACATAATGAGAGACGCTCTATCATGAAGACCATGGTGCTACTTTGAAGCACAAGTGTGGTAAAAGGATAGTAGCATTGTCCCTTCTCTCTTTTTCTCTCATTTTTTTATTTTTTTATTTCGGCCTTTCTATTTTTTTATGGCCTCTTTCCTTTATTTTTTTATTTGGGCTTCTTTGGCCTCTTTTATTTATTTTTCGTCTGGAGTCTCATCCCGACTTGTGGGGGAATCATAGTCTCCATCATCCTTTTCTCACTGGGACAATGCTCTAATAATGATGATCATCACACTTTTATTTTCTTACAACTCAACAATTACAACTCAATACTTAGAACAAAATATGACTCTATATGAATGCCTCCGGCGGTGTACCGGGATATGCAATGAATCAATAGTGACATGTATGAAAGAATTATGAACGGTGGCTTTGCCACAAATACAATGTCAACTACATGATCATAATGAACGGAATGGTGGAAAGTTGCATGGAAATATATCTTGGAATGGCTATGGAAATGCCATGATAGGTAGGTATGGTGGCTGTTTTGAGGAAGGTATTTGGTGGGTGTAAGATACTGGCGAAAAGTGTGCGGTATTAGAGAGGCTAGCAATGGTGGAAGGAAGGAAATTGCGTATAATCCATGGACTCAACATTAGTCATAAAGAACTCATATACTTATTGCAAAAATCTAGAAGTTATCAAAGCAAAATATTACGCGCATGCTCCTAGGGGGATAGATTGGTAGGAAAAGACCATCGCTCATCCCCGACTGCCACTCATAAGGAAGAAAATCAATAAATAAATCATGCTCCGACTTCATCACATAACGGTTCACCATACATGCATGCTACGGGAATCACAAACTTTAACACAAGCATTTCTCAAATTCACAACTACTCAACTAGCATGACTCTAATATCACCATCCTCATATCTCAAAACAATTGTCAAGCATCAATTTTTTCTTAATATTCAACGCACTCAAAAGAAAGTTTTATAAATCTTGAATACCAAGCATATTTATTATTAAGAAAAATACCATGCTATTAAGACTCTCAAAATAATCTAAGTGAAGCATGAGAGATCAATAGTTTCTATAAAACAAATCCACCACCGTGCTCTAAAAGATATAAGTGAAGCACTAGAGTAAAATTATATAACTCAAAAGATATAAGTGAAGCACTAGAGTAAAACTATAGAGCTCAAAAGATATAAGTGAAGCACATAGAGTATTCTATCAAATTCCAAATTATGTATGGCTGTCTCAAAAGATGTGTACAGCAAGGATGATTGTGGTAGACTAACAAGCAAAGACTCAAATTATAAAAGACGCTCCAAGCAAAACACATATCATGTGGTGAATAAAAATATAGCTCCAAGTAAAGTTACCGATAGAAGTAGACGAAAGAGGGGATGCCTTCCGAGGCATCCCCAAGCTTTGGCTTTTAGGTGTACTTAGATTATCTTGGGGGTGCCATGGGCACCCCCATGCTTAGGATCTTGCCACTCCTTGTTCCATAATCCATCAAATCTTTACCCAAAACATGAAACCTTCACAACACAAAACTTAAAGTAGAAAACTCGTGAGCTCCGTTAGCGAAAGAAAACAAAAGACCACTTCAAGGTACTGTAATGAACTCATTATTTATTTATATGGGTGTTAAACCTACTGCATTCCAACTTCTCTATGGATTATAAACTATTTTACTAGCCATAGATTCATCAAAATAAGCAAACAACACACGAAAAACAGAATCTGTCAAAAACATAACAGTCTGTAGTAATCTGTAGCTAGAGCAAGATCTGGAACCCCAAAAATTCTAAAATAAATTGCTGGACGTGAGGAATTTATCTATTAATCAGCTGCAAAAAGAATTAACTAAATATCACTCCCCAAATAAAAATTACAGCAGTTCTCGTGAGTGCTAAAGTTTCTGTTTTTTACAGCAAGTTCAACAAGACTTTCCCCAAGTCTTCCCAACGGTTCTACTTGGCACAAACACTAATTAAACACAAAAAACACAACCAAAACAGAGGATAAATAATTTATTTATTAAATAATAGCAAGTAATAATATTGGGTTATCTCCCAACAAGCACTTTTCTTTAAAGCCTTATAGCTAGGCATTGATAATTTTAATGATGCTCACATGAAAGACAAGAATTGAAGCACAAAAGGAGAATCATAAAGCATGTGACAAACACATCTAAGTCTAACATACTTCCTATGCATAGGCATCTTATAGGTGAACAAATTATCAAGGCAAACAAAAACTAGCATATGCAAGGAAGAGGAAAGAAACAATAGCAATCTCAACATAACGGGAGGTAATTTAGTAACATGAAAAATTTCTACAACCATATTTTCCTCTCTCATAATAATTACATGTGGGATCATAAGAAAATTCAAAAAAATAGCTATCACATAGAGTATTTTCAACACGATCCACATGCATGCAAAGTTGACACTCTTCCAAAATAGTGGGATTAACATTAACTAAAGACATGACCTTTCCAAACGCACTTTTATCAAAAACTTCATAAGATTGAACATTCTCCAAATATGTGGGATCTAAAGTTGACATTCTTCCAAACCCACTTTCAATATTATTTCAAACATTATAATCAATCTCATATTCATCATGGGGCTTAAATAAAGTTTCAAGATCATAAGAAGAATCACCCCAATCATGATCATTGGAACAAGTAGAGGACATAGCAAAACTAGCATCCCCAAGCTTAGGGTTTTGCATATTATTAGCACAATTTACATTAATAGAATTTATACTATCATCATTGAAATCATGCTTTTTATTCAAAGATCTATCGTGAATCACTTCATAAAGTACTTCATCACACTTTCCAGATTCACGAATTTCAAGCAAAACCTCATAAAGATTAGCAAGTGGATGAGGATCCATAGATCTTAGGTTCTCTATTTAGTAATAAATAAACAACTATTCCAACCATACGAGCAAACAAGAAATGGGCAAAAAGAGGCAAATAGAGAGAGAGAGAGGGAGGATAGAGAGAGAGAGAGGGTGAATAAAATGGCAAGGGTGAATTGGGGGAGAGTAAAACGAGAGGCAAATGGCAAATAATGTAATGTGGGAGATAGGGATTGTGATGGGTACTTGGTATGTTGACTTTTGCGCAGACTCCCTGGCAACGGCGCCAGAAATGGCTCGTTGTCGGGAGTCAAATCTTGACTTGCGCGAACCTCCCCGGCAATGGTGCCAGAAATTCTTCTTGCTACCTCTTGAGCACTGTGTTGGATTTCCCCGAAGAGGAGAGGATGATGCAGCAAAGTAGCGTAAGTATTTCCCTCAGTTTTTGAGAACCAAGGTATCAATCCAGTAGGAGGCTACGCGCGAGTCCCTCGTACCTACACAAAAACAATAGCTCAACGCAACCAACGCGCTTAGGGGTTGTCAATCCCTTCACGGTCACTCACGAAAGTGAGATCTGATAGAGATGATAAATAATATTTTTGGTATTTTTGGTATAGAGATGCAAAGTAAAAAGTAAAAGGCAAAGTAAAAGCAAAGCAATAATAAAGTGATGGAGATTGATATGATGAGAAAGAGACCTGGGGGCCATAGGTTTCACTAGTGGCTTCTCTCAAGAGCATAAGTATTCTACGGTGGGTGAACAAATTACTGTTGAGCAATTGACAAAATTGAGCATAGTTATGAGAATATCTAGGTATGATCATGTATATAGGCATCACGCCCGAGACAAGTAGACCGACACCGTCTGCATCTACTACTATTACTCCACTCATCGACCGCTATCCAACATGCATCTAGAGTATTAAGTTAAAAACAGAGTAACACCTTAAGCAAGATGACATGATGTAGAGGGATAGTTTCATGCAATATGATAAAAATCCCATCTTGTTATCCTCGATGGCAACGATACAATACGTCCCTTGTTGCCCCTTCTGTCACTGGGAAAGGACACCGCAAGATCGAACCCAAAGCTAAGCACTTCTCCCATGGCAAGAACAACAAATCTAGTAGGCGAAACCAAACTGATAATTCGAAGAGACTTGCAAAGACAACCAATCATACATAGAAGAATTCAAAGAAGATTCAAATATTATTCATAGATAGACATGATCATAAACCCACAATTCATCGGTCTCAACAAACACACCGCAAAAAGAAGATTACATCGAATAGATCTCCACGAGAGAGGGGGAGAACATTGTATTGAGATCCAAAAAGAGAGAAGAAGCCATCTAGCTACTAACTATGGACCCGTAGGTCTGAAGTAAACTACTCACACTTCATCGGAGGGGCTTGGATGATGATGTAGAAGCCCTCCGTGATCGATGCCCCCTCCGGCGGAGCTCCGGAACAGGCCCCAAGATGGGATCTCGTGGATACAGAAAGTTGCGATGGTGGAATTTGGTTTTTTGGCTCCGTATCTGATTGTTTGGGGGTACGTGGATATATATAGGAGGAATAAGTACGTCGGTGGAGCAACAGGGGGCCCACGAGGGTGGGGGCGCGCCTAGTAGGGTAGGGCGCGCCCCCTACCTCGTGGCCTCCTATTACGTGCCTTGATGTAGGGTCCAAGTCTCCTGAGTTGTATTCGGTGAGAAAATCACGTTCCCGAAGGTTTCATTCCGTTTGGACTCCGTTTGATATTCCTTTTCTTCGAAACCCTAAAACAGGCAAAAAACAACAATTCTGGGTTGGGCCTCTGGTTAATAGGTTAGTCCCAAAAATAATATAAAAGTGGATAATAAAGCCCAATAATGTCCAAAACAGTAGATAATATAGCATGGAGCAATCAAAAATTATAGATACGTTGGAGACGTATCAGCGAGCGATTCATCACGGACGCTGTGTTTAAAGGCCGCCAGAGCTTCGGTGTCCGGACAATTGACAATTTGGTTCTTTTTAATTAAGAACCTAGTCCAGCGTTTTCGGGCTGACTCTCCGGGCTGTTGGACTATATGACTAAGGTAATCGGCATCCAGAGGTCGGACATAGGTACCTTGGAAGTTGTCTCTAAAGGCGTCTTCCAAATCTTCCCAGCTACCAATAGAGTTCTCTGGGAGGCTATTTAGCCAGTGCCGTGCTGGTCCTTTTAGTTTTAAGGGGAGGTATTTGATGGCGTGGAGATCGTCACCGCGTGCCATGTGGATATGGAGAAGGAAGTCTTCAATCCATACCGCGGGATCTGTCGTGCCGTCGTATGATTTGATGTTTACGGGTTTAAACCCTTCTGGGAACTGGTGTTGCATTACCTCATCGGTAAAGCATAAGGGGTGTGCGGCGCCTCTATATTGAGCAACGTCACGACGGAGTTCGGATGACATCCGTATGCGGTTTTCGGCCCTGGTGAGGTTATGCCTACTGCGCCAGGCTTGACTATCGTCTTCTCGCATTGGGGGGCCACCCCCTTAATCATAGATTGATCTGGCTTGGCCTCCTCTATTGCTCAGGTCTTGTCGTAGGTCGTAGGTGTATCGCGGAGCCACTGTCTTTCTGCCCCTAAGGCGAGGTGGTGCGGTGCTACCTCTTGAGCACTGCGTTGGATTTCCCCGAAGAGGAAGGGATGATGCAGCAAAGTAGCGTAAGTATTTCCCTCAGTTTTTCAGAACCAAGGTATCAATCCAGTAGGAGGTTGCACGCGCATCCCCTAGTACCTGCACAAAGCAAATAACTCCTTGCAACCAACTCGATAAGGGGTTGTCAATCCCTTCACGGTCACTTACGAGAGTGAGATCTGATTGATATGATAAGATGATATTTTTGGTATTTTTGTGGTAAAGATGCAAAGTAAAATAAAAGCAAAGGAAATAACTAAGTATTGCAGGATTAATATGATGAAGATAGACCCGGGGGCCATAGGTTTCACTAGTGGCTTCTCTCAAGAGCATAAGTATTTTACGATGGGTGAACGAATCACTGTTGAGCAATTGACAGAATTGAGCATAGTTATGAGAGTATCTAGGTATGATCATGTATATAGGCATCACGTCCGAGACAAGTAGACCGACTCCTGCCTGCATCTACTACTATTACTCCACTCATCGACCACTATCCAGCATGCATCTAGAGTATTAAGTTCATGAAAACAGAGTAACACCCTAAGCAAGATGACATGATGTAGAGGGATAAATTCATGCAATATGATAAAAACCCATCTTGTGATCCCTGATGGCAACAATACAATATGTGCCTTGCTGCCCCTACTGTCACTGGGAAAGGACACCGCAAGATTGAGCCCAAAGCTAAGCACTTATCCCATTGCAAGAAAGATCAATCTAGTAGTCCAAACCAAACTGATAATTCAAAGAGACTTGCAAAGATAATCAATCATACATAATAGAATTCAGAGAAGATTCAAATATTGTTCATAGATAAACTTGATCATAAACCCACAATTCACTAGTCTCAACAAACACACCGCAAAAGAAGATTACATCGAATAGATCTCCACAAGAGAGGGGGAGAACATTGTATTGAGATCCAAAAAGAGAGAAGAAGCCATCTAGCTAATAACTACGGATCCGAAGGTCTGAGGTAAACTACTCACACTTCATCGGAGAGGCTATGGTGTTGATGTAGAAGCCCTCCGTGATGGATACCCCCTCCGGCGAGCTCCGGAACAGACCCCAAGATGGGATCTCATGGATAGATGAAGTTACGGCGGTGGAATTAGGGTTTTGGCTCTGTATCTAATCGTTTGGGGTACGTGGATATATATAGGAGGAAGGAGTACGTCGGTGGAGCAACAGGGGGGCCATGAGGGTGGAGGGCGTGCCTGGGGGGGGGGGGTAGGCGCGCCCCCTACCTCGTGGCCTCCTCCTTTGTTTCTTGACGTAGGATCATGTTCAGTGAGAAAATCACATTCCCGAAGGTTTCATTCCGTTTGGACTCCGTTTGATATTCCTTTTCTTCGAAGCCCTAAAATAGGCAAAAAACAGCAATTCTGGGCTGGGCCTCCGGTTAATAGGTTAGTCCCAAAAATAATATAAAAGTGGAAATTAAAGCCCAATACTGTCCAAAATAGTAGATAATATAGCATGGAGCAATCAAAAATTATAGATACATTGGAGACGTATCATGCGGGTTGGTGTTCAGCGTAGGTGGCCTATTTATCTCGTCCACATGGTGGCCGGTCTGGTCATCAGCGCGGTCATGTTTTGACGGTATTGGCTCGAAGGCCTCGTCATCGAATTGTGGTAGTAGCCGACGCTTCGGATAACTCTTTGTTGGGCGTTGGAGGCCATATTCTTCGGCACCTAGGACCTGGGTCCATCTATTGTTGAGTGTATCCTGTTCAGGTTGGAGCCGCCGCTACTGCTTTTTTAGGCTTCTTGCAGTGGCGATTAATTGCCGCTTGAAGCGCTCCTGCTCGAGGGGTTCCTCTGGCACGATGAAATCTTCGTTGCCGAGGCCGACGTCATCCTCGGAGAGCGGTAGATAGTTGCTATATTCTGAATCCTCGTTCCCGACCGGATCGTCGGGGTTAACTTGCCCCTCCTCCACATCATCCTATTCGGATGTGGGCTCGACGGGGGCTTCGGGGTATTTGGCGTTTTCTGTTGTGTTATTGTCTCTGGTGCCGGTATTACTGTCTTTTTCACGATGCGATTTTGAGCGGCGTCGCTGGCTTTGACGCTTTGGTGGTGCCTCAACAGGTTTGTCCTCAACCGGATCCTCCCTTCCTTCACCATCATCCTCTTTGGGTGTATCCACCATATACATGTCGTATGTGGATGTGGCCGTCCAATGTCCGGTAAAGGCGGGTCTTGGCCTTGTTCTTCTCCGGCATCGTTGTCCATCTCGTCGATGTCTTCGGAGGTGTAATCCAGCATGTTGGTTAAGTCCTCAACGGTGGCTACGAAGTGGGTGGTGGGTGGGACATAAAATTCCCTGCTCTCAGCCCCTAGTCCGGGCTGGGCATAGTTCAGAGGTGATTCCTCTGTAATGGCGAGGGACCGCATTAAGTCTAGAGCCTCGTTTAAGAGTGAGGATTGGACGGGGAAATGGGAGTCCGCAGGGCTGCCCAGGGCAAAGGCCTCTTGGCCACGCTCACTTGGCGCGGACTTCGAGAGTTTGGAGCTAGAGTCTGGGGGAGAGTCCAACCTTTCATTGATAGGGGGAATCCAGTCTGATTCTGAGTTTGCCGAGGACAGAATCACTTCTGGACCTCCGGTAGTGAGCTTCGTAGCAGAGAGTACGACGGGCTCCAAACTCCCATCTACGAACCTTCGAAGATCAAGTCTCCTCATATATCGGTGACATAATTTAGGTTCCCAAAACTAATCCGATGATTAGGGGCGTATCTGTCAATCTGTTCGAGGCGACCAATTAAGTTGGCACGTAGAGTGAAGCCGCCGAACACAAAAATTTGACCGGGGAGGAAAGTTTCCCCGGAAACGGCATCGTTGTTGATGATCGAACGAGCCATCGAACCTTGTGTCGACGGCACAGTGGAACTCTCAATGAAAGCACCCTGTCGGTGTCAAAACCGGCTGATCTCGGGTAGGGGGTCCCGAACTGTGCGTCTAAGGATCGAAGGTAAGAGGAGACAAGGGAGACACGATGTTTACCCAGGTTCGGGCCCTCTTAATGGAGGTAAAACCCTACGTCCTGCTTCATTGTATTTGATGAGTATAGGGGTTACAAGAGTTGATCTACCTCGAGATCATGATGGCTAAACCCTAGATGTCTAGCCTATATGACTTGTCTTAGCCTCTACGGACTATACCCTCCAGTTTATATAGAAACTAGAGGGGCCTAGGGTTGTACAAAGTCGGTTTACAGAGAAAGGAAATTATACATCCGGATGCTAGGCTTGCCATCCACGCAAAAGAGAGACCCATCCGGACACGAGGCAAGGTCTTTTGACTTGTATCTTCACGGCCCATCAGTCCGGCCCATATCAGATAGCCCGGACACCCGAGGACTCCTTAGTCCAGGACTCCCTCAATGGTGAAAGGCCAGAATCTGGGAACGCAGAAACAAAGAGAGATCCAATCTTGAAGGGGCTCCCGCCCCTCCGCCGCCATGGAGGCCAAGGACCGTAAACCCTCCTCCCATCTAGGGGGGAGGTCAAGGAAGAAGAAGAAGGAGGGGGCCTCTCTCTCCTCCTCTCTACCGGTGGCGCCGGAACGCCGCCGGGGCAATCATCGTGTGACGGCGATCTACTCCAGCAACTCCGTCATCTTCACTAACACCTCCATCACCTTCCCACATCTATCTACAGCAGTCCACTCTCCCGCAACCCGTTGTACCCTCTACTTGAACATATTGCTTTTATGCTTCATACTATTATCCAATGATGTGTTGCCATCTTACGATGTCTGAGTAGATTTGTGTTGTCCTATCGGTGATTGGTGAATTGCTATGATTGGTTTAATTTGCTTATGGTTATGTTCTTGTCCTTTGGTGCCCATCATATGAGCGCGCACGTGGATCACACCATAGGTTTAGTTTTATGTTGATAGGACTATGTATAGGAGGGCAAGGGTGATAGCAGCTTCAGCCTAGCATAGAAATTGATGCATACGGGATTGAGGGACCAATATATTGTAATGCTATGGTTGGGTTTTACCTTAATGAACATTAGTAGTTGCGAATGCTTGCTAATAGTTCCAATCATAAGTGC
Organism: Triticum aestivum; assembly: GCF_018294505.1. Classification (NCBI taxonomy): domain Eukaryota; kingdom Viridiplantae; phylum Streptophyta; class Magnoliopsida; order Poales; family Poaceae; genus Triticum; species Triticum aestivum. The sequence continues at coordinate 127,382,062 of NC_057809.1, read as the reverse complement.
ATAGAATTCCAAGTAAGGGATGACATGCTTGACGATGCCATTAACCTAGGGTAGGGTCATAGACCTGACCTAGATGCCCTACCCAAGGTCACTACCATAGAGTGAAGAACCTTCAAAGTACAACAAAGGATACCAACTGAAGTAACCTTGGAGTGCAATCCACTCGACCAATTATCTCACTCGGATACCCCGGTTCCATTCGACCAAGAAGAAGTCACTCGACCATACAAGAAACCACTGGGAGTACGGAAGGTCTAAAGCCACTCAGGATGGAAACGGTTAGGCGTTCACTCCGTAGTCTTTAAGATCATTTATATCTCTTTATAGTTGGCGTTATCAATAACACCCTGTCTTAATGTACATTGAACGCCGTGTAATGAGCGATGGCTGGGGTCCTGGCGCACTCTATATAAGCCACCCCCTCCTCTGGCACAAGGGTTCGCACCCCCTGTAATTTTCACGCATAATACAGCTGACCAAGCCTCCGGGCACCGAGACGTAGGGCTATTACTTCCTCCAAGAAGGGCCTGAACTCATAAAACCTTGCGTGCACAATCTCATCGTAGCTAGGACCTTGCCTAGTCCTACGTACCCCCTATTCTATTGTCAGACGGCTTACTCCCACGACAGTTGGCGCCCACCATGGGGCAGGTGTCTTAGCGACTTTCGGCAGGGTTGCAGTTTTTCCGATCTTCATTAACATGGTTTCCGATGGTGGTTGGGCTTTGGGTCGCGAGATCCGACTCGGCGCGCTCGTCTTCATCGCCGATGACTCCGCATGGTTATAAGAGGCCCCTCTCGACGTCGAGGCCCTTCCCGTCCGCGGGGCGGCACACTTCCATGCGAGTGTCTGCGGTGTCCTCCTGCAGCAGCCGTCGACCCAGTATCGGTCGGCTTCAGCGCTGGGTGAAACATGTGGTGGCCCGCCAGTCAACCACCCCACAAGTCGCGGCAATCGAGCCCGACGAATCTCCCTATAGACTATTCGACCTGTCGACTGGTTCCGCTGAGACTCTGTCCGAGGGTGGGAGCAGCAACCCGGCGGCGGAGGTCCTGATGGTCGACAGTTCGACACGCCGCGCAGACCGCCTGGTTTCCATCGCGGTGGCGGTGGTGATGGTGGAGGCGGCCCGTCTCGTGGTCGTGACGAGTATCATCTCGAAGCCCTCACTTCAGAGCAGAGGGAAGAGCTGCATCATCGCAACGTGGAGGCCCTCCACACCCACATCATCGGAGAAACCTCTGAGGCTCGGGCCTTGGAGGCTGCGCACCTGGCCACCTTGGCTGAGCGCGCACGTCTGGAGAATCTCCAACATTCACTCGACGAATGCGCTCGTTGGCAGATCCCCAAATCCAGTCGACGGAATCAACAATTGTTTCCGCCTGAACCTCGGGTATATCGCACACCAGTCCAAAATCTTGCAGCCGCAACCCGTATAGCAGAGTCGATTCAGCCATCCTGTTCAGAGGCTGGCAGAGGTTTGATGCAAATTCGAGCATTGCTTCGGGCGGCGGGGGAACAAAACTCACCCATTTCTCAGTCACGCAACAGGATCCACAGCGGGTCCGTGGTGGCGGACACCGTCCAGTTGGCTCACAGCCCAAGATCGCCTCCACGGCATGAGGGCCGTGGGCATCTCCAGGAGCAGTACCTGGGTCGGAACCACGAGCAGTATGATCATCGACTCAGCTGTGATGACCGCTGTCGAGTTCCTACGCCCCCTCCGAGGGCCGGATCGTATGTGCCCCGGCATTACGATGACAGGCGCCCATATGGTGATGACCGAAGGGCCCCAATCGACCCAAGAGAGCCTGGGTTTGATGCAAGATCAGTTCTTGTGCAGGGTCTGGTCATCAGAGGCCGGGCACACAGAGAAGGACTAGACAAAGATCGTCCGATTGGTAGCAGAGTGCATGTTTCTAGGCCTGAATGTTTCAGCAGAGCCATCAGAGCTGCTCAGATCCCTCCCAACTTGAGGTTGGCGACGGGAGTGAGTAAGTTCACCAGTGAATTGAAGCCAGACACTTGGTTAGAGGATTACCGGGTGGCTGTGCAGATTGGTGGCGGCAATGATGATGTGGCCATGAAGCACCTCCCCCTGAGGCTGGAGGATTCAGCCAGAGCTTGGTTGAATCAGTTAGCTCCTGGTAGTATCTTCAGTTGGGAAGAATTGGCAGGAGTGTTTGTCAGGACATTTGAAGGCACTTGCAAATAACCTGCAGGGCTGACCGAATTACATCATTGTGTCCAAAAACCGAATGAAAGTTTGAGAGATTTGATACATCTCCAACGTATCTATAATTTTTTTGGAACCTCGTATCTATAATTTTTTATTGTTCCATGCTATTATATTATGTGTTTTGGATGTTTATGGGCTTTATTAAACACTTTTATATTATTTTTGGGACTAACCTATTGACCCAGAGCCCAGTGCCAGTTCCTGATTTTCCCCTTGTTTCAGTGTTTTGAAGAAAAGGAATATCAAACGGAGTCGAAACGGAATGAAACCTTCTGGAGAAGTTATTTTTGGAAGGAAAGCAACCCGAGAGACTGGGAGTCCACGTCAAGGAAGCTTCAAGGAAGCCACAAGGTAGGGGGGCATGCCCACCCCCCCTGGGCATGTCCTCCACCCTCGTGGGCCCCTCGTGGCTCCCCTGATGTACTTCTTCCTCCTATATATCTCCATATACCCTAAAACGACCAGGGAGCACAATAGATCGGGAGTTTCGCCGCCAGAACCCTCCGTAGCCATCGAAAGCCAATCTAGACCCGTTCCGGCACCTTGCCGGAGGGGGCAATCCCTCTCCGGTGGCCATCTTCATCATCTCGGTGCTCTCCATGAGGAGGAGGGAGTAGTTCTCCCTCGGGGCTGAGGGTATGTACCAGTAGCTATGTGTTTGATCTCTCTCTCTCTCATGTTGTTGAGATGATATGATCTTGATGTATCGCGAGCTTTGCTATTATAGTTGGATCTTATGATGTTTGCTCCCCCCTCTACTCTCTTGTAATGGATTGAGTTTTCCCTTTGAAGTTATCTTTTCGGATTGAGTCTTTAAAGATTTGAGAACACTTGATGTATGTCTTGCCATGCGTATCTGTGGTGACAATGGGATACCATGTGATTCACTTGATGTAGTTTTGGTGATCAACTTGCGGGTTCCGCCCACGAACCCATGCATATGGGTTGGCACACGTTTTCGTCATGATTCTCCGGTAGAAACTTTGTGGCTCTCTTTGAGGTTATATGTGTTGGTTGAATAGATGAATCTGAGATTGTGTGATGCATATCGTATAATCATACCCATGGATACTTGAGGTGACATTGGAGTATCTAGGTGACATTAGGGTTTTGGTTGATTTGTGTCTTAAATTGTTATTCTAGTACGAACTCTAGGGCTGTTTGTGACACTTATAGGAATAGCCCAATGGATTGATTGGAAAGAATAACTTTGAGGTGGTTTCGTACCCTACCATAATCTCTTCGTTCATTCTCCGCTATTAGTGACTTTGGAGTGACTCTTTGTTGCATGTTGAGGGATAGTTATGTGATCCAATTATGTTATTATTGTTGAGGGAACTTGCACTAGCGAAAGTATGAACCCTAGGCCTTGTTTCAACGCATTGCAATACTGTTTGTGCTCACTTTTATCATTAGTTACCTTGTTGTTTTTATATTTTCAGATTACAAAAACCTTTATCTTTCATCCATATTGCACTTGTATCACCATCTCTTCGGCGAACTAGTGCACCTATACAATTTACCATTGTATTGGGTGTGTTGGGGACACAAGAGACTCTTTGTTATTTGGTTGCAGGGTTGCTTGAGAGAGACCATCTCCATCCTATGCCTCCTACGGATTGATAAACCTTAGGTCATCCACTTGAGGGAAATTTGCTACTGTCCTACAAACCTCTGCACTTGGAGGCCCAACAACGTCTACAAGAAGGTTCTGTAGTAGACATCAAGCTCTTTTCTGGCGCCGTTGCTGGGGAGGTGAGTGCTTGAAGGTATATCTTTAGATCTTGCAATCGAATCTTTTTGTTTCTTGTTTTAGCACTAGTCTAGTTTATAAAAGAAAACAACAAAAACAAATGGAATTGAGTTTGTCTCACACGCTTCATCTTTTTAATATCTTTCATGAGTATGATGGGAAGGAAAATTGTGCCAAAGTGTTAGAAGAAGAATGCATTAAAATGTTTGGCATTAAATCTTTGAATGATGAGCATGATTGCAATGTTGTTAGTATGAACTCCAGAGGTATACGTTTGATCCAGATTACCACACACGGTTCTGTTTTTGAAAGATTCTGTTTTCGATGTGTTGTATGCTTATTTTGATGAATCTATGAGTAGTATCGGAGGGTATGAACCATAGATAAGTTGGAATATAGTAGATATTACACCAATATGAATTTAGAATGAGTTCACAACAGTACCTAAGTGGTGATTTATTTTCCTATACTAACGGAGCTTACGAGTGACTCTTTGTTGCATGTTGAGGGATAGTTATGTGATCCAATTATCTTATTATTGCTGAGGGAACTTGCACTAGCAAAAGTATGAACCATAGGCCCTGTTTCAACGCATTGCTATACTCTTTGTGCTCACTTTTATCATTAGTTACCTTGCTGTTTTTATATTTCCAGACTACAAAAACCTTTATCTACCATCCATATACCACTTGTATCACCATCTCTTCGCCGAACTAGTGCACCTATACAATTTACCATTGTATTGGGTGTGTTGGGGACACAAGAGACTCTTCGTTATTTGGTTGCAGGGTTGCTTGAGAGAGAGCATCTTCATCCTATGCCTCCTACGGATTGATAAACCTTAGGCTATCCACTTGAGGGAAATTTGCTACTGTCCTACAAACCTCTGCACTTAGAGGCCCAACAACGTCTACAAGAAGAAGGTTGTATAGTAGACATCAAGATTACATCCAGAGATGGACCGCTCTTCATCATACCATGGAGAATGTGTCAGAACATCAGGCAGTTTGCGCCTTTAAGGAGGGCGTTCGGTACAGAGAGCTTAACTTGAAATTCGGTCGGACAGGGGACATGTCCCTAGCTCGGATGATGGAAATAGCCACTCGGTACACTAACGGTGAGGAAGAAGACCGACTCTGCAGTGGCTAGAACAAACCAGTAGCCTAGGACACCGGAGGAGGAAATTCCAGTCGGAAGCAGAAGCGCAAAGCCGAACCCGCAGGTCCTGGTGAGGCCGCAGTTGTGAACCAAGCAAAATTTAAATGAAAGCCCATGGGGCCATGGATCCCCAAGAAAGTGAAAGATCAAGCGGGAAATGATGTGCTTGATTTGCCGTGTCACATACACACCAAGAAAGATGAAGAGCGAAGCCTGATTTACCCCAAGCATACCACTCGACAATGTCAACTCCTAATTCCGAGCTTTCGAGAGGGCAAGCCCAGTGAAAAGGAAAAGGAATCTGATAATGATGAGGACAAGGAGGAGGATGAAGGTTATCCCAATGTCAATGCCACTCTAGTGATTTTTGCTGACATCGAGAGCAAAATTCGACTCAAAGTTATCAACACAAAAGTAAACATTGTTGCTCCGGCAACTACGACGTATCTGAAGTGGTCGAAACTCCCATTACATTCGACCTGTCCGATCACCCAGCGCACATTTCTAACCCCGGGCGACAAGCATTGGTGGTCGACCCAGTTGTTGGGGGCACTCAACTAACCAAGGTCTTGATGGACGGTGGCAGTGGTTTGAACATTTTATACGCTGAGACCCTCTGAGGGATGGGCATTCAAATGTCCAAGATCAGTGAAAGCAACATGCGATTCCACAGAGTCATCCTAGGGAAGAAAGCCAATTCACTCGGTTAGATCACTCTTGATGTGGTTTTCGGCGATTCAAATAATTACCGCAAGGAAAAGTTGACATTTGAAGTGGTGGATTTTCATAGTGCCTACCATGCTATTCTGGGCAGGCCTGCATATGCTCGTTTCATGGCTCGACCGTTTTACATGTACCTGAAGTTGAAGATGCCTGGCCCCAGAGGCGTGATCACAATCACTGGAAATCGGCAGAGAGCAGAAGAGTGCCTCAATAAGGGCTCGAAGATTGCCGATGAGCAGATGGCAGCTGTGGAAATGGAAGAGTATCAGAAATATGCAGATCCGAGTGATTTGTTGCGAGGTAAGAAGCCTACTTCAGAGTCTGCATTTCAGTCGTCTCATGAGACAAAACCTGTCCATGTTCACCCGGCCGCTCCGAATGCCGCTCCAACCCACATCTCAATGACACTCGATAGCAAATAGGAAGAAGCGCTCGTCTAGTTCCTCAGTGAGAACTGGGACATCTTTGCATGGAAACCATCTGACATCTCGGGTGTGCCCAGGGGACTGGCTGAGCACCGTTTGCGCGTCGACCCAAAAGTGAACCATGTCAAAGAGCATCTCCGTCGGTCCGCCGTGGAGAAGAGGAAGGCAATTGGCGAAGAAGTGGCTTGGCTTTTGGCAACTGAGTTCATCCGCAAGATATACCACTCTGAGTGGCTCGCCAATGTTGTTATGGTCCCTAAGAAAGATGATTCACTTTGTATGTGCAACGATTTCAAGCACATCAATTGGGCCTACCCGAAAGATCATTTCCCTCTCCCCCGCATCGACCAGATTGTCGACTCGACTGCTGGGTGTGAGCGCTTGTCCTTTTTTGATGCCTATTCCGGGTACCATCAGATCTGGCTGTATGGACCCGACAAAATAAAAACACCCTTCATCACCCCATTCAGGTGTTTTTGCAATATCACCATGCCTTTTGGTCTTAAGAATGCTAGCGCCACATTCATGCGCATGATTCAATAGTGCCTGCTCACTCAAATCAGTCGGAATGTGGAAGCATACATGGATGACATCCTGGTTGAGTCACGTAAAGGTTCCGACCTACTGGCTGACCTCGCTGAAACCTTTGCCAACTTAAGAAGATATGATATCAAGCTCAACTCATCAAAGTGCACATTCGGAGTCCCAGGGGGAAAGTTACTTGGTTTCCTCGTTTCCGAACGAGGAATCGACGCAAACCCGGAAAAGGTTGGAGCGATCCTCCGAATGAAACGGCTTGTGTGTGTGCACGACGTCCAGAAGCTTACTGGTTGTTTGGTCGTGTTGAGTCGGTTTATCTCTCGTCTCGGTGAAAAAGCATTACCTCTTTACCGATTGATGAAGAAGTCTGACAAGTTCGAGTGGACTCCTGAAGCTGAAGCAGCATTTGTAGAGCTCAAAGCCATGCTTTCCACCCAGCCGGTGCTTGCTACCCCAATCAGCAAGGAGCCTCTACTGTTGTATATTACAGCCATTGGATAAGTTGTCAGCACAGTGCACACGGTCGAGCAGGAAGAAGAAGGCAAAGCCTACAAATTTCAACGCCAAGTGTACTATATTTCTGAAGTCTTGACTCTGTCCAAGCAGAGATATCCGCATTATCAGAAGCTTGTTTATGGAATTTACTTGACCACAAAGAAAGTTGAACACTATTTCTCAGACCACTCGATTTCAGTCATCAGCGACGCTCCATTATTTGAAATTCTGAACAATGGGGACGGAACTGGTCAAGTGGCAAAGTGGGCGATTGAACAATAGCAACCGACTCAGATTCACTCGGAACAGTGGACTATGTTCTTTGATGGATCCAAGATGCTGAATGGCTCTGGTGCTGGTGTGGTTCTGATATCCCCAAGAGGTGATAAGCTCAGCTATGTCCTCCAGATTCACTTTGATTCTTCAAACAATGAAGTTGAGTATGAGATACTTGTGTATGGGTTGCGTATGGCTATCTCACTCGGTGTCCGTCGCCTGATGGTCTACGGCGACCCAGACTTGGTGGTTAATCAAGTGATGAAGGAATGGGATATCAGGAGCCCAACTATGACTGGTTATTGCAACGCAGTTAGAAAGCTGGAGAAGAAGTTTGAAGCGTTGGAGCTCCACCACATACCTCGGATCAAGAATCAAGCTGTTGATGATCTGGCGAAGATAGATTCCACTCGGAAACCTATACCCAATAATGTGTTCTTGGAGCATCTCCATACCCCGTCTATTCAAGAAGATCCCTTTACGGAAGAGCCCCCACAACCAATCAGTTCAACCAATCCGACTGAAACTGAAGTCCCAACTATAGTCGACCGAATCATGGAAGTTTTGGTAATCATCCCAAACTGGATGGTACCATATATTGTGTATTTTCTTAGAAAGGAACTCCCAGAGGATGAAGATGAGGCACGTCAGAACATCCGTCGATCCAAAGCCTTCACAGTGATAGGTGGACAACTTTACAAAGAAAGTGTTACTGGAGTTGCTCAGCGTTGCATCTCCCCAGAAGAAGGTCGAATGATCATAAATGAGATCCACTCCGGGACCTGTGGTCACCATGCATCCTCTCGTACCATCGTGGCCAAAGCATACCAAGATGACTGGCCGCACGCAAATGATATGGGGAAAGATATAGTCGACAAGTGCGAAGGCTGCCAGTTCTACTGAAAGATGTCTCACAAGCCTGCGTCTGCTTTGAAGACTATTCCACTCGTCTGGCCGTTTGCAGTTAGGGGGTTGGACATGGTCGGACCTTTCAAGACTGGCAGAAGTGATTTCTCTCATTTGCTTGCGGTAGTCGACAAATTCACCAAATGGATTGAAGCTAAGCCTATCAAGAATCTTGATTCAAGCACTGCCATCAGTTTCATCAAAGAGCTGATATTCAGATATGGAGCCCCTCACAGTATTATCATAGATAATGGCTCGACCTTTGATTCTGATGAGTTCAGAGCGTTTTGCGCTTCCCAGGGCACTCGGGTTGACTACGGATCTCTTGCGCACCTGCAGTCGAATGGGCAGGCGGAAAGGGCGAATGGTTTGATCCTTCAAGGGCTGAATCCCTGACTGATGCGTGATCTCAAGCATCCTGCTGGAGCCTGGGTGACTGAATTGCCATCAGTCCTATGGGGACTGAGAACAACTCCCAACCGGTCGACTGACCGAACTCTTATCTTCATGGTGTATGGTGCTGAAGCTGTGCTTCCGAGTGACTTGCTGCACAACGCCCCCCGAGTGGAACTCTTCTAAGAAGCTGAAGCAGAACAGGCACGCCAAGATGAGGTTGATCTCTTGGAGGAAGAACGAGAGATGGCTCTAATCTAATCGACCATTTATCAACAAGACCTGCGTCGATTCCATGCCCGAAATGTCAAAGGTCGAGCATTCCAAGAAGGAGACCTTATGCTCCGAGTGCACCAAAAACGACCTCACAAACTTGCTTCGGCTTGGGAAGGACCCTTCATCATCACAAAGGTGCTCCACAATGGAGCGTATCACCTCTATAACGTAGCCAAGAAAGAATATGAGACACGCTCGTGGTATGCGGATCTGCTCCGCCGTTATTATACCTAAACACTCGGATCAACGAGTTGTAATAAGAATCCTTCAGTTTTCTTACCAAAGACAATATTTTTTTTGAAGTATCTTAATGATTGTTACCCATCAAGCATATGTGGTCAAATCCCCCAGTGGGTGGCTTAGCCGTGAACCCGATTCGCCTAAGTTTCAAAAACATTCCGAATGAAGAGCAACCCTCTCACTCGGGAGCTTAGCTGCTAACCCGATTCGCCTAAGTTACAAACTACTCCGAGTGGAGAGCAATCCTCCCACTCGGGGGCTTAGCTACGACCCCGTACTCGCCTAAGTTACAAAAATAATCTGAGTGGAGAGCAATCCTCCCACTCGGGAGCTTAGCTGCAATCCCGTACTCGCCTAAGTTAAAAAAAACTACTCCGAGTGGATAGCAACCCTCCCACTTGGGGGCTTAGCTGCGATCCTGTACCCGCCTAAGTCAAAAAACTATACCGAGTGGAGAGCAACCCTTCCACTCGGGGGCTTAGCTGCGACCCCGTACTCGCCTAAGTTACAAAACTACTCTGACTGGAGAGCAATCCTCCCACTCGGGGGCTTCGATGTGATCACGTACTCGCCTAAGTTAAAAAAACTACTCCGAGTGGAGAGCAACCCTCCCACTCGGGGGCTTAGCTGTGATCCCGTACTCGCCTAAGTTACAAAACTACTCCGAGTGGAGAGCAACCATCCCACTCGGGGGCTTAGCTACGACCCCGTACTCGCCTAAGTTACAAAACTACTCCTAGTGGAGAGCAATCCTCCCACTCGGGGGCTTAGCCGTGAACCTGATTCGCCTAAGTTTCAAGAACATTCCGAGTGAAGAGCAACCCTCCCACTCGGGGGCTTAGCTGCGATTCCATACTCACCTAAGTTAAAAAACTACTCGGAGTGGAGAGCAACCCTCCCACTCAGGGGCTTAGCTGCGACCTCGTACTCGCTTAAGTTACAAATCTACTCCGAGTGGAGAGCAACCCTCCCACTCATAGGCTTAGCTGCGACCCCGTACTCGCCTAAGTTACAAAACTACTCCGAGTGGAGAGAAATCCTCCCACTCGGAGGCTTAGGTGCGATCCCGTACTCGCCTAAGTTAAAAAACTACTCAGAGTGGAGAGCAACCCTCCCACTCGGGGGCTTAGCTGTGATCCCGTACTCACCTAAGTTAAAAAAACTACTCTGAGTGGAGAGAAACCCTCACACTCGGGGGCTTAGTTGCGACCCCGTACTCGCCTAAGTTACAAAACTACCCCGAGTGGAGAGCAATCCTCCCACTCGGGGGCTTAGCCGCGAACCCGATTCGCCTAAGTTCCAAAAACATTCCGAGTGAAGAGCAACCCTCTCACTCGGGAGCTTAGCTGTGAACACGATTCGCCTAAGTTATAAAACTACTTCGAGTGGAGACCAATCCTCCCACTCGGGGGCTTATCCGTGATCCCATACTCGCCTAAGATACAAAACTACTTTGAGTGGAGAGCAACCCTCCCACTCGGGGGCTTAGCTGCGACCCCATACTCGCCTAAGTTACAAAACTACTCTGAGTGGTGCCGCAAGTACAACGTCTGGTTGCACTCGGAGCTATGCCACAAGCACGACGTACGGTTGCACTCGGAGTTGTGCCACAAGTACAACGTCCGGTTGCACTCGAAGCTACTCCACAAATACAATGACTGACTGCTCTCAGAGCTGCGTCACAAGTACAAAGTCTAGTTGTACTCGGAGTTGTGCCACAAGTACAACGTCAACCCCGAGTGGGGAGCGACCCATTCCATTAGAGTTTTAGTTGTTATTCCCAATTCACTCAAAGTCAAAAAACTCAAAGGTGATGAAGACAAAGCAACCATATTCAAAGAAAAACCAAGTTCGGATAAATCCAGGAAGGTTCAGAACTGCGAACAGAAGTACTCAGGCATCAAGCCCGAAAGAGTTTAACGGTTACAAAATCACTCGGCATTCTGAGGCAAATAAAAGCGAGGCATCAAGTTTGTTCACTCCACAGGAGGAGGACTAGTTGGCTCGACGAACTCGTCGAGGTCGATTCCATCGGCGATGCGAGTAGCAGCTTCGATGAAGGTATCCATGAAGGACCGGAATTGAAGCCTCTTGGTATTGGCGACCTTGAGAGCCACCAGCTTCTCTTCTCTAACTTTTTTGCAATGAACACAGACCAGAGACAGAGCCACTGTCGGCGTTCTGGGAAAGGGGGTCCCCAGACTTTCCTGCCTGTGGCCCACGGCGTGGCTAAGCCAGCAGGCCGTATGGCCCATCTTCATCAACAAGGCATCCAAGACCCTCGCGAGAGTCCAAGCCTCGCGAGGCAGACGATGCAAGGCCTCCTCTAGAGTGGCCTAGCCAGGCAGGCTCACGAGGAGCGGAGATATCAAGGCGGGGCAAACCTCACAAGGCCCTCGTGACGTGAGCCATGACGCACGACACCAGGCGGGCGCCAGCGCGCACAACGTCCTTATTTCCTCTTTGGTGCTAAGGAGGCCAGCGCAGACGAAGAGTACCGAGGCATCAGGCAAAGGTTGCTATATTGGTGCAACGAGACCAAGACCAGGACGACGGCAAGACGGAGGTCATCATGGAGCCCAAGACATCGTCACCACCAGAGCTTTTCACAGGGGAAGACCACTTTTGTCAGGATAGCTTGTACTAGCTCTCCCCCTTCAAATTGGCCCGCTGTTGCTGGCTCCCTTCCCGCTCGATATTTGGGAAGAGGACCAGGGCCTATATAAGTAGAGCTAACCACCATAGTAGGGGCATGGCATGAGATCGCGTGGCATCTGATCGCATCTCATCTCATCTCATCTGAGCTTGATCCAACCTGATCGAGAGCCTACTCACAAGAACACCTCAACCTTAGGAGGCTGTTCTTCCCTTGTACTATTCATCATCTGCCCTGGAGGCAATCCACCACCACACTAGAGTAGGGTATTACACCACAACGGTGGCTCGAACCAGTATAAACCTCGTGTCTTTCCGTATGGCGAGTTCGTCGAGTTGGTCCGCGAGATCTTAGCGAGCTATGGCGTAGATAGGTAGGAAGGAAAGACTTCGCGCACACCCTAGTGTTTGAACCTTAAGGGTTTACCGGAACCCCACATCTGACATTTGGCGCGCCAGGTAGGGGTGCGCCGGGGCTCCTCTCCACCAACCTGCGCCCCGTACCACCGCACTACGCTCCCATGGCAGGTGCCCCGCCACCCACCTCTGCGGCCAACACGAGCAGCAGGGAGTCTGGGTACCGAGCCCTGGCCCCCGCCCTGCGGCGAGTGCAGTGGCCGGCCAAGTTCAAGCCGAAGATGCCGCCGCGTTATGACGGCGCGGCAGACTCGGCGTCGTTCCTGTTGGCGTACGAGGAGGCTGTCCTCGAAGCCGGAGGCGAGGACAAGATCATGGCCAACTATTTCCCCATGGCCCTCGCAGGCGAGCCGCGCGCCTGGCTGCTCTACCTCCCAGGATCCACGACGGCATCCTGGGGGGGCTCCACAACCTCTTCACCGTGCGCTATGCGGTGCCAGTGCACCACGCAGTCACGGCACTGCTGGGTGGCTCCCAAGCACCGCCTTCAGATTGCCACGTCAAACCTTTCTTCCATCAGATTGGGGCAGCCTCCAAGCGCCCAGGGGCTCCGCCGGGTTGGGCTACGCCGGAGGCCGACCTCACCTTCGGCTCGGAAGACCACCCTGACTCCACCGCCTCATCTGCAACATGGCCGTTACCAAGACCCTCATCGACGGCGGTGCCGGCCTCAACTTGCTCTCCGTAGAAGCCTTCAGTCTTCTTCATGTGCCGCTCGAATGGCTTGGCCTCAGCAAGCCCTTCACAGGAGTGGGTGGCGGAGCTGCCCACTCTCTGGGGCAGAACCGCCTCCCTGTCACCTTTGGCACGCGAGACAACTATCGCACCAAACTGGTGGACTTTGACATCGCCCGCATCGGTCTCCCGTACAATGCCATCCTCGGGTACCCGGCTCTTGCTCAGTTCATGGCGGCGACTCACCCGGCCTACAACCTCATGAAGATGCCAGGGAGTAAGGGCATCCTCACCATCAAGGGGGACGCTAAGCAGGCCGTGGCGGCCCTCAGGCTCGCCTTCAAGACCGCGGCAGCAACACAGCTAGCCGGCGCTGGTACGCCCGAGGCCTAGGAGACCGTGCCCACCAAGAAGAAGTAGTTGTTCACTCAAGACAAGGCGGAGACCAAGCAGGTGCCGGTCAACAAGGACGGGTCTTCAAGAGCCACCTTCACCATAGGAAGCGGCCTTGACCTGGGACAAGAAGAAGCTTTGGTGAGATTTTTGCGCGTGAACAAGGAGATATTCGCGTGGGAGCTCAATCAGCTAGTAGGGGTCCCGAGAGAGGTAATCCAGCATCATCTAAGGGTGTGTCCCAACATACGCCCCGTGAAGCAGCAAGCAAGACGACAGTCCACTGAGAAGCAGGCCTTCATCATCCAAGAGACACGCAAGCTGGAGGCGGCAGGTACCATTCGAGAAGTTCGATACCCCGAATGGCTGGCGAACCCCGTCGTGGTACCAAAGAAAGGCGGGAAGGAACGGATGTGCGTCGGCTTCACCAACCTTAAGAAAGTGTGCCCCCAGGATCGGTTCCCGCTTCCATGCATCGACTCCACCGCCGAATGCGACTTGCTATGTTTCTTGGATGCATTCTCAGGATACCACCAAATCAAGATGGCGGTGGAGGATCTGGTGAAGACACCCTTCTTGACACCATGCGGGGTGTACTGCTACACCTGCATGCCCTTCGGGCTACGCAACGTGGGCGAAACCTTTCAACGGTTGATGCAAATCGCCTTGGGGCAGCAATCGGCAGAAACACAGAGGCCTACGTTGATGACATAGTGGTCAAATCTCGCGAGGCGAGGACATTGATTCAAGACTTGGAGGAGACCTTCGAGAGCTTGCGCCAAGTGAACTTGAGGCTTAACCCGCAGAAGTGTGTGTTTGGCGTCCCCTCCGGCAAGCTACTGGGGTTCCTCGTGTCCCACAGAGGGATCGAGGCGAACCCGGAGAAGATCAAGGCCATCGAAGACATGAGCCCACCATAGACCCTCAAGGAAATGCAGAAGCTAGCAGGGCAGGTGACCGCGTTTGGGTGTTTCATCTCCAAGCTAGGCGAGCATGCCTTACCCTGCTTGAAGCTCATGAAGAAGAAGGGCCCGTTCGAGTGGACCCCGGAGGCCGACCAGGCCTTCCAAGACCTCAAGAAATACCTCACCAGCCCCAAGTGATGGTGGCACCGCGGCCTCTCGAGCCTCTGGTGCTCTACCTTGCCGCCACCCCGTACTCCGCCAGCGCGGCGCTGGTGGCGGTTCGGGAGGAGCGCCAAGACAAGGGTGTGCCGCGCCAAGCCAGAGCTGATGCAGCACGGGGTCCGGAAGGTGCAGCAAAACCATCAGCGGCGGAAGACCAAGCTCAGCAAGGCAACATCACAGAAGCTCCTGAGGACGGTCAGGTCTTAGGAAACCAACCACCTTAGGATATGACACAATCTTCGCGGGACCCGAGCCTCGACAGTGTGCCAGCCCTCGTCGAGCACTCGGTGTACTTTGTCAGCACCGTACTGCGGGACGCGAGGGCGCGCTACCCCATGCCACAAAAGCTCCTGCTCGCACTCTTGGTGGCCTCGCGCAAGCTGTGGCACTAATTCCAGCGCCACCCCATCAAGGTCGTCTCAGCGTACCCATTGGAGAGGGTGCTCAGGAGCCCTAACTCAGCCGGAAGGGTCGCTGAGTGGAACATTGAGTTGCAAGCATTCCAGTTGGAGTTCAGCACTACCAGGGTCATCAAGGGAGCCGCGCTCACCGATTTTGTGGCAGAATGGACAGATACCCCGGCCCTTGAGGAAGGAGAAGACCGGTCCACCTCCCCAGGAAGCGAGGCACCAGACAGCTGGGTCATGTATTTCGATGGCGCCTTCGCGCACCAGGGCGCAGGTAGTGCTCATCTCGTCCACTCAGAACAAGCTCTACTACACCGTGCAACTCTATTTTCAGCACGGTGAGAAGGTCTCCAACAACATCGTAGAATACGAAGGCCTCATAGTTGTCCTGAGGGCTGCGGCGGCTCTAAGGGTGAAGCGCCTCACCGTCAAAGGCGACTCGCAGCTCCTCGTCAACTTTTCCAACAAGGTGTATGAGCCGAAGGACGAGCACATGGAGGCCTACCTCGCGGAGGTGCGCAAGATGGAAAAGCAGTTCTTAGGCCTGGAGCTGCAGCACGTGCCCCGGGGCACCAACAAGGAAGCCGATGACATCGCCAGAAGAGCATCCAAGCGGCAACCGCAAGAGCCTGGCATCTTCGAAGAGCGGCTCTTCAAGCCGTCAGCTACGCTACCTCTTTCAAGCATGACTCGGCCTCGGGAGGAGCTCCCACAGCCCCCGGCCATGGGAGCCCCAGCCTGTGGCCCCACCTCAGGAGCTCGGCTGCTCTTGGTGCTCGAGCCCCAAGAGGAGTGCTGGATCAAGGAATTCAAAGAGTACCTAATGCATGGGATGCTGCCGGAGAAGGAAGAGGATGCAGAGCGCATGGCCCGTCAAGCCACGACATACTGTATCCAAGACGGTGAGTTATACAGGAAACAACCGAACGATGTCACGCTACGCTGCATCTCCAGCGATCAAGGAAGGGAGTTGCTGATTGACATACACGGCGGTGACTGCGGACACCACTCGTCATCCCGGACCCTTGTCAGCAAGGTGTTCCGCAGTGGGTTCTATTGGCCTACAGCACTCAACGACGCGGCCGAGCTGGTGAAGTCCTGTGAAGCATGCCAATTCCATGCCAAGCAAATCCATCAGCCTGCTTAGGGCCTCCAAACCATCCCGCTTACATGGCCACTTGCGGTCTAGGGGCTGGACATCCTAGGCCCGTTCCCCTGGGTGCCAGGGGGCTACCACTATCTCTACATCGTCGTCGACAAGTTCACCAAGTGGGCGGAAGTGGAAGCTATACGTACTATTCCAGCCGGCTTTACTGTCAAGTTCATCAAGGGCCTTGTGAGCCGCTTTGGGGTCCCCAACCGCATCATCACAGATAATGGTTCGCAGTTTACTAGCAACCTCCTCAAAACCTACTGTGCTAACCTTGGAATGCAGATCTGCTACGCTTCGGTGGCCCACCCCAGGAGTAACCGTCAGGCCGAGTGTGCTAACGCGGAGGTCCTGAGGGGCCTCAAGACTAGGACCTTCAAGAAGAAGTTGGAGGCATGTGGCAGGGGCTGGCACGACGAGCTCCAGTCCATGTTGTGGTCCATCCGAACCACTGCCACCAGGCCAACGGGCAAGACTCCATTCTTCCTCGTCTACGGAGCTAAAGCAGTCCTTCCTCAGGAGGTCAAGCATCACTCTACACGGGTCCTAACATTCAACGAAATGCAGCAAGACGCTATGCGGGGGATGGATCTCGTGCTGGGGGAGGAACGCCATCGCGATGCCGCGTTGAGGGCGGCAAGGTACCAACAAGCATTGCGGCGATACCACTACTGCAACATCCGCACAAGGTTTGCGAGGTGGGCGACCTCGTCTTAAGGCGGGTCCTTTCCAGAGAAGGGATGCACAAGGTTTCGCTCATGTGGGAGGGCCCATTCAGGGTCGTCCATGTCTCCAGGCCGGGTGCAGCGCGTCTGGAGACGCAGGATGGGATACCCATCCAGAATGCCTGAAACATCCAGCACCTCCGAAAGTTCTATCCATGAAGCAAGGCCCAGAGCCTAAGAAGCAAGGCCCAGAGCCTGAGAAGAAAGGCCCAGAGCCTGTGAAGAAGGCCCGGTGCCTGTGAAGAATCGCCGCCCGTGACACTCTCACGTAATAATGAGTGGGGCTGTACACGCTCCGGAGTCTCAGGAGCACCGGCCTCAGGCCCTGGGGCTCCCTCCCACGCCTAGTGGACAGCACTTAGCTCCGCGCTGGTGAGAAGACTTGAAGACTAGATTAGGTGCCGGGCGCGGCTTTTCATTTGCTTTCCGTAGTTGACTCGCTTTTCCTTAATCAAAGTTTGCCTTTGGCGTCCCTTGCCGATTTGATTCCCTCGCCTCTCACTGCATTTTTTCCGGCTTGAATTTGCTCGTGTTCTCTCTCTCGCATGCCTCATGAGGGGGCTAGGCAGGTGCCCTCGCAAGCATTTTTTCTCCTTTTCCGCCTTCTCGCGAGCCACCCTCGTTCGAGCCCAAAAGCTAGCGCACCTCTCCTAGTCCGTGCCCCTCAGGTACCGCGATACAAAGCGCCAGGTCAGGCCAGGATGAACGGCAAATCTTTTAATGCACTTCCTAACGAGTTTTTCGTAGTTCTTGAGCGAATGCAGGCCACCAAGGCAAGATAGATGCGAGGAAATAAACGCTTCGCGAGGAAGAGGACGTCGTGAGTATATGCCAGGTTAAGTTATCTTTGCACAAAATAACAACACAGCACGAGAACAACACGCATACTGATATAACCAAGGAACCATGCTTGTTTCATTCTTGATGCAGGAAAAGAGCAAAACAAAAGTAGCGTTGCGGTGATCCGCGAAGACAGGCACCTAGCACTACCCCGAGCCTAGTCGGATCCTTCCTCACGCTTCACGGAGGTGCGGCGACGAGACGACCCATTGCCGCCTTCAAAACGGGCGCGGCGGCTGGTCATAGCCGCCACTGCTAGAGCTGTTGCCGGAGGAAGAGCCGCCGTAGCTGGACGAGACACGATCGTCGCCGAGGGCAGGCTCGCCGTCGTCCTCGTCGCGACCGTCCCCAAGGTCGAGTACCTCCTCACCGTCGTTCGCCTCGGGGCAGCACCCGGCGCGGCGACCTTCTTCCCCAAACACCCTCACATAAAGGGTCGATCCACCATCATACCTGAAGTGGAGGGTGCACCGCCTGCCCAGGCCGCGCGCGCGGGCGAATGTCTACCAGCCGCGGGCCAGGGCTATGTTGCCCGCTGCGGAAGTCTCGACTGCAACCCAAGAGGCCTTGCTGCAGCAGCCATCTGCCTGGACGAGAGGCCGGCAGTTCATCGACAAAGAAGCATGGAAGTTGGAGCTAGTTGCTGGCCGGGTTCTCTGCCCAAACGACGAACTCCAGAGACACCTCCGCCGTGTGGAAGCGCGGACGAGGAGGCCGCGCCAACATATCGCGCCTCCCCTCATCAACCGGACCACCATGGCTAGGATGACCCACTCCAAGTGTTGTGGCGCCGTCTCGACAATGGGCCACGGCGGGGGTCGCGGCATGCTTGCGCGGGCGGCCGTGGCCGCACTTGGGCGCCGGGGAACCAGGTCCCTCACGAGGGGCCTTCCCCTTTTCGCCGGCGGATAACTTCCTTCGTGGTGCCATGGGTGTCACTGCAAGTGATGGAGCGAGGAGGAAGGAACACGCTAGCAAGGAAGAGATGGGCAACGGGGGCTCCGCCCCCTCCCCATTTATAGCAAGAGAAGGCCAACCGGCATCTCCCACGATCGCAGGCAATGACAGTTTTCCTTGCATGTCACAGGGACTTGACAAGTCATGCAGTAGCCGAGGCAGCATGGGCAAGCAGAGACGCCCATGTCCAATCAACTGCCACGCGTAAACCGAGGCCGCAGGCTTTGGGGGCCCGCGGTGCTCCGAGCTTGACCCTTGGCTTTGCCGTGAAGCCAATCCCGAGTGCACCTTGGGACCGGGGGTTACTGTCAGTGTTCTGGGAACAGGGGTCCCCAGACTTGCCTGCCTGCGGCCCACGGCGTGGCTAAGCCAGCAGGCCGTATGACCCATCTTCATCGACAAGGCATCCAAGACCCTACGGGAGTCCAAGCCTCGCGAGACAGACGACACAAGGCCTCCTCTGGAGTGGCCTAGCCAGGCAGGCTCACGAGGAGCGGAGATATCAAGGCGGGGCAAACCTCACAAGGCCCTCGTGACGTGAGCCATGACGCACGACACTAGGCGGGCGCCAGCGCGCACATCGTCCTTATTTCCTCTTTGGTGCTAAGGAGGCCAGCGCAGACGAAGAGTACCGAGGCATTAGGCAAAGGTTGCTATATTGGTGCAACGAGACCAAGACCAGGAGGATGAAAGTGCGTTATATCGATTAGAGGGGGGTGAATAGGTGATTTTTATGAAATTCTTCACTGAGGAATTTGCCGGTGAGGAAATTCCTTAGCGAAGAACTACTAGCAGAGGAATAAGTACTCAACAGTAAACATAACATAATACAAGCATAGTCATCATGATGAAATGAAGACAGGCACAGAGTACAGGAAGCGTAAGCACAGGATAACACAGGATGAAGACAAACAGACTGAAGAAATTGAACTGAGGAAATTGAGAGAGTCTTCAGTCAAAGTCTTCAAACACAGATATGAACAAGTACACAAATCAATTATGAGGAAATGAAAGGGTTGAGGAAATGGAACCAGTAAGCTTGGTGAAGACAATGATTTGGTAGACCAGTTCCAACTGTTGTCTCAGTTGTACGTCTGGTTGGAGCGGCTGAGTATTTAAACTCGAGGACACACAGCCCTGGACACCCAGTCCTTAAAACGCAGCTCAGGACACCCAGTCCTCACCGTATTCTCCTTGAACTAAGGTCACACAGACCTCGTCCAATCACTCGTCGTAAGTCTTCAGGTGACTTCCAAACCTTCACAAACTTGGTCACTCGGCGATCCACAATTCCTCTTGGATGCTCTAGACCATGACGCCTAACCGTCTGGAAGAAGCACAGTCTTCAAAGGTAACAAGCGTCGGATCCACGCAGGATCAATCTCTTCAGTGATGCTCAATCACTTGGGGTTTGTAGGTGTTTGGGTTTTGGGTTTTTCCTCACTTGATGATTTTCGCTCAAAGTCCTCGGAGGATGGGTTGCTCTCAAATGACAAGTGTCAGTTTCTCTCGGAGCAGCCAACCAACTAGTGGTTGTAGGGGGCGGCTATTTATAGCCTAGGGAGCAGCCCGACATGATAAGACATAAATGCCCTTCAATGATATGACCGTTAGGTGGATAGATATTTTGGGACAGCTGGCGCATAGCACAGCAACGGTCGGAATTTTGAGTAGCAAAATCCTCAGGGCTATCATGTTCCTCACTGTGTAGGCAATCCGCACTGGCGAATTCCTAACTCCTCAGTCAGAACAAATTCCTCAGAGACCAGAAGAACTTCGTCTCTGTCACTGAAGAAATTGACTGAACTGTATGAGATTTCCAATGGCTTCACTCGAAGGGATTGGTAGGTGTAGGATTTTGAGTTGAGCATCACATGGAAATTTTTCCTTAGTATTTCCTCGACCCCCTTTAACAGTACGGTGTTTCCTATGACTCAAGAAAGAGAAAATGAAACTACGAAAACAAAAGTCTTCACGCTTCATGTTCCTCGAATGAATACCAAGTCTTCAAGGTCACACCAATTTCTTCACTTTCAAAGTCTTCAGAAAGTCTTCAAAAGTCTTCAGTCGAAGAACTTCATTTTTAGGGGTCGACTTTCTCTGTAAATATCAAACTCCTCATAGACTTATAGACCTGTGTACACTCACAAACGCATTAGTCCCTTAACCTATAAGTCTTCAATACACCAAAATCACTAAGGGGCACTAGATGCACTTACAATCTCCCCCTTTTTGGTGATTGATGACAATATAGGTTAAGTTTTCAACGGGGATAAACATATGAAGTGTAAATACTGATATTGAGGAATTTGATTGCAAGATATAGAAGAACTCCCCCTGAAGATGTGCATAGTGAGGAATTTGCTTTTGAAGCAATGCACACTTGAAGAGTTGAATCATGGAGATCTCCCCCTATATCTTGTAATTCATGGACGCATTTGACATATAACAATGAATAATTTGAAATGCATGATGAAATATGGTGACTGATGTAATTCAGCATGCGTGCAATAATATTAACGAGGAATAAGCATGCAGAAAAACGTATCAAGAGTATCAGAGCACCATCGGGTTTAAGTTTACAACTCGATCCAATAAAGTCTCAGAAGAACGAGAGTTGTAACTTTGAACAAGAAAACGCCCATATAGAAAGACCCGCTTGAAGACAAACTCAAAATTCTCCCCCTTTGTCATCAAATGACCAAAAGGATCGAATATGAGGACTATCGCCCCTGAAGAATATCAAGTTGATGAAGGAGCGCCAGCGTTGTTGGGGTCGTTTGTTGTAGTAGGGCCTGCCGCAGTGTCGTCCAAGTCTTCATTTTCATCAGTGTCGCGCGATGAAGAATATGAGCTGGCCACCAGAGAAGGAACCTTGACCTTCTTGAATTTCTTCGGTGGAGGTGCAGACCAGTCAAAATCTTCTTTGAGACCCATTTTCTTCAGATCTTCTTCACCATACAGATGTGACAGGATTGCCCAGGTGCGACCGAAGACTTGATGGAGGTAGTAGTGGTTTTTCTTCACTGCATTGTGTGTGGCAGTCATGTTGTGAAGAAGTGAACCAAACTGACGCTTAACCCATTTGTGATTTCGATCCACCTTCTGGTGAAGACTAAGCAGAAGTTCACGGTCAGTCATCACGCGCGGAGCAGTGGCTTGAGGAGTGGACTTGGGTGCATTGGCAGAGTCATGTGTGGCAGAGTCATCATTGGTGGAATAAGATGCAGCTTTGCGAAACTGACCATCCAATGGACGAATGCCTTCATCTATTACAGCTGGTGCCTTGCCCTTTCCATCAACTGAGGAATATGTCTGCTTGAGGACTTCAATTGGGGGCAAGTAGCTGAGGTGATTCTGGAAATCAGCTTTGTAGTTGAGTGAAGACCTTGTCCTGAGGAATCTCATAATCCAAGGTGCATAAGGCTTCAGCTCAAACGGAGACAGTGCAACATTTGCCATAGTCCTCATGAAGAAATCGTGATAATTGACAGGAATGCCATGAACGATGTTGAATACCAGATTCTTCATGATGCCAACAATTTCCTCATCAGATGAGTCGTGGCCTTTGATAGGACTGATTGTCCTCGTAAGAATACGATAGACAGTTCTGGGCACGTACAACAATTCCTTCACGAGGAATTTGGTTCTTGGTGCTTGACCTGGCTTCAAAGGTTTCATCAGCACGTGCATGTAATGATGTGTGAGCTCAGGTTCACTGTAGATGCAGCGAGCTTCTTCAAGGGGAGGACTGAGTGGTAGAGCACGAAGCAATTCAGAGGCTGGTGCAGTGTAGTGAGTGTTTTCAGACATCCAGTCCAGCACCCATGAATTCACATCTTCAGCATCTCCGGTGATGTGCAGCGTTGCATAGAATTGAAGAATCAGTTCTTCATTCCAATCGCAGATGTCAGAGGAAAAGTTTAGCAGTCCAGCGTCGTGAAGAACACTGAGGACTGGTGTGAAGCACAACAGAGATTCCATATCCACGTGAGGAATATGCTCATGGTAGAAGATTTTCTCCTTGTTGAACAACACTGAGGAATAGAAAATGGCTTGACTAGCAGTCCAGAAATGCCTCTTCCTAATGCAAGCAGAGTTATATGGGTTGTAATCTTCAAAGAATACATGCTCGCCGAAGAAATCATCAGCCTTGAACTTTTGCTTGCGTGAGAATGGATCCTTTGGCTTCGGCAGAGGAGTGTCAGTGAGCTGCATCACGACCTCAGGAATCTCAATCGCAGGTTCTTCAGGCTGAGGAATTTCTGGTCCCTCCTTAGTGGCAGTCTACATCGTTGGTTGTTCAGCAGCAGCAGTTTCTTCAGCGCTAGTGGCTGGAATTTCCTCATGGACATATGCAGTGGGATGAGTTTCTTCAGAGCCCATTTGAACAGTTGGTGCAAGCGACTCAGGTATTTGCTGCAGCGGCGTGAACATTGGAGAGTTTGGATGTTGACTGTCCCAGAATTCATCACTGATTACGGGTGTGGAGTAGCCAATGTCCACATCTTAATCTTCCATTTCTTCAACGCTAGCCTCTTCAGCTATGAACTGAGGCATGGGCGAGGAGATGATAGGTGTTGAAGGGATTGCATCCACTTCAATTTCTTCATCAATCTGCTTTGACGAAGCAGCAGAAGGATTTTCTTCATCTGATCCGTTGGGGATCACATATTCTTCATCAAAAGGAACAAGGTCCTTTGACGGCCTGGTTGAGACGGGAACAACATCAATGGGATTTGCAAATGAACTTGTCATAGGCTTCATTTTCTTCGGAGTTGAAGAATCTGAAGCAGCTGATGCTTTCCTTTTCTTCACTGCAGCACGCTCTGCAGCCTTGATCTTCTTCACATCTGATGCAGATGGAAGGATTGGAGTTGAAGTTGGTGCAGGAGCAGCTGAGGAATCCGGTTGATTTTCTTTAGGCACAACTGATGCAGTTGCCCTGAGTTCTTCATTTTCTCCAGGCGCACCACTAGTGGGTGCCCTGGCAATTTCTTCAGCGGCTGGAATGCAGTCATCAGCCCTGAAACTCACATTTTCTTCAGCAGCCTGATTGTCATCAGCGGTGCTGGCATTTTCTTCAGTAGGATGAGTAGATGCTTCAGCCTGAGGAATTTCCTGTTGCGTTGGGGCTGCAACATTGGAAGTGAAGTTATCCACAAGTTTCACAAAACGAACCTTGGCTCCAAGCCAATCAGCGCGATATGCGTCAAAGTCATCACTGAGTTTCTTGATCTCAGTCTGAATAGTGACAAGTTCTTCAGTTGTCATAGAGACAACGTTTTTCTTAAGATATTGCTCTTTCTTGTACTGCGCTTTCTTGATCTGCCTGGCCTTCTCAAATTTCCACTTTTCTTCTTGAATGAAGTGGGTCAGCATGTGACTTTGGCTAGGAGTCAGCTTGAAGTCAGGCATGGGAGTGTTGGGGTCCTTGTGCCAAACATCAATGTAGTCGAGGATCAACTTGGGATCCAAAAGCAGTGGCACCTCTGTTCCTTTGGCTCTAGCGGCCCTGACTTGCCTGTCTCTGATGATTTCTGCAAGTTCATCATCATCAGCTTCGTCTTCTTCAGACGGCACTTGGAAAGCGACTTGTTTCTTTTGAGGACTTGGGCGAGGACCTCGTCCAGCAGTGGCCTTTGTCTTCAGCAGTGAGGGGCCAGCTGAGGAACTTGGTGCAGCTGAGGAACTAGCTGAGACACCTGAGGCAATGGAGATGCCTGCAGTCCTTTGGCACGAGGCGAGATGCACAGGTGCTGAGGATTTAGTCGGAACAGCTGAGGGCTTTGGCGGAGGAGCTGAGGACTTTGGAGGAACAGGAGCAGCATGAGGAATTGGCCGTGAGGGCTTTGAGGATTCTGGCCGTGAGGGCATTGCTGAGGAACTTGGCCTTGAGGGCATTGTTGGTGAAGCACTTGGCTTGCGCGCAGGCTTCTTTGACATAGCCTTCTTTGGCTTGACAGCAAAGGCCTCTGCAGAGGCAGTAGCAGCAGCAGAGTCTTCATTGAATTTCCTCACTGCTTCTTTGGCTTGCTTAGCCAACTTGGCTTGGCGCTTGGCCCATTCATCAGGATAGTCCTCACTGCGCTTGAGGCTGGTGGGATCAGCGATTTGGCCAGGTGCCAACGGAGCTCTTGGGCATGGAGGATTGAGTGCAAATTTCTTCATGTACTTTGGAGTTACATACCTGTACTCCCTCCACTCTCTTGCCCATCTCCTTTCTATTTTCTGAATGCGCACCTTGCGCTCATTCTTGATTTCCTCAGTAGGTGTGCAGTACCCAGCATATATTTCATCAGGGATCTCAAACACTGTATTGACCTCAGGCCTCTTTCCTCCCTTTCGTGGCTTCTTACTGTCAGCCATTTTCTTCAGTTGAGGAATTTGGACAATTGAATTCTCTGAAGAAGTATGCAACTTTTCTTTGAGGAATGCTGCAAATGAGTTAAGTTGATGAGAACCTAGTGATTTAGCAGCTGACATGTGTACCTGTGAATAGAGTATAGTTGCGAGGAATTTGGAGAGGTGATATGCGTTCTCAGAGGGTTTTTCAAAAAGAACAAGTTTGAGGAATTTGACCAGATGAGTCTTGAAGAATTTCACTAAGCGTTCTTTGTCTTAGGTTCCAGAGTTGTATAGATCGAAGATCCACACAATTGAGGAATCTTGAAGAAAAATGATGCTTAGAGAAACGAATCAAGAACATATGACTTGTGAGGTGTTTAGTGTGTGAAGCTATGAAGAAAAACACCTTTGAAGATTTTGAAGATAATCATTCGAATCAACGAGGGGAGTAAAAGTAACTTTTAATTACCCTGGACGAAGAACACGATGAACTGGAGTGAGGAGATGTGAAGTTCGTCTGTGCAGATCTTCCACGCCCTAACTTGGCGGAGGAAGACGGCTACGGCGGCGGCGGAGTGAAGATTTTCGCGGTCGGCGCGAGTACGTCGGCGACGTGGTCGAGGCAGTGACGCTCTTCCTCACTGGCGGCGATGAAGTAGCGGCGGCGCTAGGGTTTGAGAAGCTCGAGCTGGAGAGAGAGGTCGAGCAGAGTAAAAGAAGTGAGGAAGGGACGGATGGGTATTTATAGCCATGGTGAAAAACTGCTCGCCCGAAGAAATTGGACGAACGTGCCCCTGACCCTTCTCATTCGCATGACAGATGTCACCCACGTAGTGAGAGGTGGAGATCGTGTTAGATCGTGGGTGAGTGGATAAGTATAACGTGGGATGCGGGACGGTTTGAGCGGCAAAGCCGAAAATTTAGTTAAGATAGGTTTTAAAGTTCCGTTCGCAGTTTCTTCAGCTGACAAGGACACAGTGAAGATTTTGAACGAGTTTCAAATAGAACGCACATGAAGAATTTGTGAATATATTGGGTTGAGTATAGCATAGAGGGGGAAGGGTCCGATCACATTCACTTAGCAGAAAAACCAACTTGAAGAATTAGCAATAAGTGAATGCTGCAGAGGACATAAACTTATATATATATATATATATATATATATATATATATATATATATATATATATATATATATATATAGTCAATGAAGAAAAACAACGGAAGCAGTGAAGACAATGCAAAGTTGAAGAATATGAATAATTGAGGAATTTCAACTTTTGGTGGTGGCGTGACCCACCGTATAAGAATGATGATTTCAGACACCGCGTACAATTATCGTAGGGTTCTGAGAATCAAATTCTTCGTTAATTTCTTCACACTAAGAGTGTTGTTCTTCATTGAATTGAAGAAAAATGTTTCTTCATGTGTTGCACATCTAAGTCATCAATTTTGCATAAGTGTTAGGATGAGTGTCCTTTTCAAAGAACATTCGAAGATTCTAGGATATTTAGCTCACACCGCAACTTGCTAAATCTCTTCTCATCCAAGGGCTTTGTGAAGATATCGGCTAGCTGTTCTTCAGTCTTCACATGCTCAATAGAAATGTCACCCTTCAACACATGATCACGAAGAAAATGATGACAAATCTGAATGTGCTTTGTCTTCGAGTGCTGAACTGGGTTGTGAGCAATCTTGATGGCATTCTCATTGTCACAGTAGAGAGACACATTCTTAATGTTGACACCGTAGTCCTTGAGAGTTTGCTTCATCCATAGCAATTGGGCATAGCAAGAACCAGCGGCAATATACTCAGCTTCAGCAGTAGATAGTGATACGCAGTTCTGTTTCTTTGAGGACCAACAGACCAAAGTTCGTCCGAGGAAATGACATGTACCAGATGTTGACTTGCGGTCCACACGATCACCAGCATAGTCAGAGTCAGAATATCCAATGAGATCAAAAGCCGAGCCCTTGGGGTACCATAATCCAAGTGTTTGTGTGTGAGCTAGATATCGAAGAATATGCTTCACAGCCTTATGGTGTGATTCCTTCGGTGTAGCTTGAAATCGGTCACACATGCAAACACTAAGCATTATATCTGGCCTAGATGCACATAAGTACAATAAAGAACCAATAATGGAGCGGTATACCTTATGATCAAAGTCAATACCATTTTCATCAGTGCACATATGGCCATTTGTGGGCATAGGAATTTTGACGCCTTTGCAATCTTGCATGCCGAATTTCCTCAGTACATCCTTGAGGTATTTCTCCTGAGATATGAATATGCCATTGCGTTGTTGACGAATTTGAAGTCCTAAGAGGAATTTCAGCTCTCCCATCATAGACATTTGATATTCTTCACTCATCATATAGGAAAATTCATCACTATAACGTTGGTCAGTACAGCCAAAGATAATATCATCAACATATATTTGTCACACAAACAATTCACCATCATAAGATTTAGTGAAAAGAGAAGGGTCGAGTGAACCGGGTTTGAAGCCTTTCGTCATGAGGAATTCCTTCAAAGTATCATACCACGCCCGTGGGGCCTGCTTCAGCATTTTCTTCAGGTGCATTAGCTCGACGTTCTTCATGTTCTGGAATGAATTCTTCAGCAGATTCTTCTGTAGGAATGACATCCTCAGTAGCCTTGAACTTGATAGTTTCCTCAGGTGCTGGTTCATCTATCACAGTAGGTAGGTGCTCTCTTTGTGAGCCATTAGTTTCATCGAACCGCACTTCTACAGTTTCAACAACCTTGTGAAGAACGTTGTTGAAGACTCTATAGGTGTGCGAGTCCTTTCCGTAACCAAGCATAAAACCTTCATGTGCTTTTGGTGCAAATTTTCAGTTGTGATGAGGATCTCTAATCCAACATTTAGCACCGAAGACTTTGAAATAACTTACATTGGGTTTCTTATCAGTGAGGAGTTCATAGGCAGTCTTCTTGAAGAATTTGTGAAGATATACTCTGTTGATGATGTGGCATGCAATATCAATTGCCTCAGTCCAGAACCGACGAGGCGTTTTGTATTCATCAAGCATAGTGCGAGCCATCTCAGCAAGAGTCCTGTTCTTGCACTCCATGAGGCCGTTCTGCTGAGGAGTGTAAGGAGCAGATAACTCATGAGTAATACCAAGTTCATCAAGATAGTCAACGAGACCAGAATTCTTGAACTCAGTGCCATTGTCACTTCTGATGTGCTTGATCTTCACACCAAAGTTGGTTGAAGCCCTCGAGGAAAATCGTTTGAAGACCTCCTGCACTTCATGTTTGTAAGTAACAAGGTGTACCCATGTATAACGAGAGTAATCATCAACAATAACAAAGCCATATTGAGATGCTTCATTTGAAACAGCAGAATAATGATTAGGACCGAAGAGATCCATGTGAAGCAATTCAAATGGATGAGTAGTGGTCATGATAGTCTTTGCTGGATGCTTGGCCTTGGTCATCTTTCCAGCTTCATAGGCTCCGCATAGGTGATCCTTGAGGAATTTGACATTCTCGATGCCAATGACATGCTTCTTCTTCGCAAGCGTGTGCAAATTCCTCATGCCTGCATGACCAAGTCGTCGATGCCAGAGCCAGCCTTCTGAAGCTTTTGCAAGTAGACACACGGCTGGTTGTGGTCCTGTAGAGAAATCAACAATATACAGGTCTCCTCTCCTAAAGCCTTCGAAGACTTTGGAATTGTCAGCTTCCATAACCACAACACAACGGTACTTGCCAAAGACAACAACCATATCAAGATCACAAAGCATTGAGACAGACATAAGGTTGTATCCTAAGGACTCAACAAGCATGACTTTGTCCATGTGTCGATCCTTTGTGATCGCAACCTTACCTAGACCCAATACCCGACTTTTGCCTTTGTCAGCAAAGATGATATGCTTCAGATGCGACGGAGATAATGGAGCATCCATCAATAGATACTTGTCACTAGTCATGTGATTTGTACATCCACTATCGAGGACCCACTCAGTGGCTTTGGGTTGATCATCCTGCAGATGAATTAGTGCAGCTTACAAACTCATATACTTCATCATATCAATTTCATCAAGTAAAAGAACAGATAAAGCAATATGAGGACATGAGAAATGAAAGTACATTTCTTCATGATTAGCCTGCGTCCTATCAGGCATACTCAGGTCTCCAGCAAATTCTTCAGACAATTACGTACATCTGGAGACCTGACCTTGAAGAAGAGATTAGTTCTTTTTCTTCACCACCCACATCTGAAGGGGTGGCAAAGAGTTCATCATTCTGCGAGCTCCATATGAGAAGGATGGCATAGAAGCCAGTCCATTTCGTTACATAAGAGGGGTTAGAGTAAGCATAAGAGTATGCAGAGAAATTCTTCGAGGACTTATGGACATAATGATTTGAAGAATAATGCACGTATCCATAATCCTTAGATCTTCCCTGTGAAACAGACGGGTTAGCACGATGATGTTCATATGAGGACTTTGATCCTTTTGAGGAATATGATCCATATGAAGAATTCGGTCCATATGAAGAATTTGATCTGGGGTTCCCATTCTTCACAGGTGGCGTCATAATGACATTCACCTTCAAGGCATCTTTTGGGAACCCAGATTTTCTTCATAGGGGAGCCGTTCCTGTAGTTAGCGCCAACATATCTAGCAAACACTTCACCATTCTAATTTTTGAATAGTTTATAGCTGGAGTCAAATGACTCATCATCAGAACGAGTGGATTCACATGCAAATCCAGATAAGTTAGATGGATCAACTGGAGGTCCCTTTGCAGCAACCCATGTAGTTTTGGGGTACTGCTCAGGCTTCCCATATGTATCATCAGCATTGAGTTTCCTCTCAAAGGCAATACCCTCTTTCCTAGGGTTCCTGTTGAGGATCTGCTTTTTAAGCACATCACAAAGAGCCTAATGCCCTTTGAGGCTTTTGTACATGCCTGTCATGTACAATTCCTTCAACCCTACATCATCAGTGATACTAGCAAAGTCCTCAGATGAGGAATTAGTGATAGCAGAGGCATGTGAAGAATTTGAAACATTAGCAGCATTTGAACATTCAGGTGAAGAATTAGCAGATTCATGTTCAATGCATTTCAAACATGGAGGAACAAATTCTTCCTGAGAAGCGCTGATATGTTGAGCA
The DNA here is from genome assembly GCF_018294505.1 of Triticum aestivum. NCBI lineage: Eukaryota > Viridiplantae > Streptophyta > Magnoliopsida > Poales > Poaceae > Triticum > Triticum aestivum. Next base: position 127,351,793 of record NC_057809.1, on the reverse strand, counting down.
AGTAATGAATCGCGTTCCTTCTGAAGATCTTCATAACTCACTCTTAGCTTTTCAAGATCTTGCTTTCTTTGAAGAAATTCACAAGAAAGCTTCTCATGATCGGATAAGAGAGTGTTATGATGACTTTGAAGATTGTCAAACCTAGTCTAAAATCTCTGAAGTTTTTCAGTCAAGGCTTTAGTGCGATCCATTTCTTACCCAACATATCATCAGTTTTGTCTAGCATGTTTTGAACCTTTTCTAAAGCCCTTTGTTGTTTTATAGCAATCTTAGCAAGTTTAGAATAGCTGGGCTTAAGGTTTTCATCAGATTCATTCTCACTTGATTCAGATGAGGTATATTTGAGTACCTTGGCACGCTTTGCCATGAAGCAATAGGTGGGAGCGTAGTCATCATCCCCTTCATCAGCTTTGTTGGTGAGGTCATTTTCTTCAGTGTTGAAGATAGACTTGCTGACGAATGCAGTAGCGAGAGCTAGGCTCGCCACTCCGGATTCGGACTCCTCAGATGACTCCTCTTCCTCATTTTCTTCAGATTCAGCCTCAGAGTCCATTTCCTTGCCAATGAATGCCCTGGCCTTCTTGGAGCTGCTCTTCTTGTGATATGAAGGCCTTGAGGATTTTGATGATGAGGATTTTGTGGATTTCTTCTTTTTCTTCGCATCATCAGAACTGTAATCCTTGTATTTCTTCTTCTTTGATTCCTTTTCCCATTGAGGACAATCTTGAATGTAATGTCCAGGCTTCTTGCATTTGTGGCAGAGCCTCCTCTTGTAGTCACTAGATGAGGAATCACTGCTCCTTGAGGGTCTTCCAAGGTGACCACGTCTTGAAAACTTTTGGAACTTCTTCACAAGCAGAGTTAGATCATGGCTTAGTTCTTCAGGATCACCAAGGCTGCTACCAGAGTCTTCATCTTCGGACTCAGATACTGCCTTGGCCTTCAGTGCACGTGTTCTGCCATAGCTTGAACCATAGAGGTCTCTCTTTTCAGCAAGTTGGAACTCATGAGTATTTAGCCTTTCGAGAATATCAGCGGGATCAAGTGACTTCTAATCAGCACATTCTTGTATCATCAATGCCAGTGTGTCAAATGAGGAATCAAGCAATCTCAGCAATTTCTTCACCACCTCATGGTCGGTGATGTCAGTGGCACCAAGTGCTTGAAGCTCATTTGAGATGTTAGTGAGGCGATCGAAGGTTTATTGAATATTTTCATTGTTGAGTCTTTTGAAGCGGTTGAAGAGATTGTGAAGAACATCAACTCGAGAGTCACGCTGAGTTGAGACTCCTTCATTCACTTTGGACAACCTGTCCCAGATAAGCTTCGCTGTCTCCAAAGCACTCACTCTGCCATACTGTCCTTTGCTCAGATGGCCACATATGATATTCTTCGCTTGAGAGTCGAGTTGCTTGAATCTCTTCACGTCAGCAGCATTCGGAGAAGGTGTGACTGAGGGAACACCATTTTCCACAACATACCAGAGATCGTTATCAATTGCTTCAAGATGCATTCGCATCTTATTCTTCCAGTAGGGGTAGTCTGTCCCATCGAAGGTAGGACACCCAGCAGAGACCTTGATCAAACCTGCGGTCGACATAACTAAAACTCCAGGCGGTTAAACCAAAATCACACAGAACAAGGGAGTACCTTGCTCTAATACCAATTGAAAGTGTGTTATATCGACTAGAGGGGGGTGAATAGGCGATTTTTATGAAATTCTTCATTGAGGAATTTGCCGGTGAGGAAATTCCTTAGCGAAGAACTACTAGCAACAGAATAAGTACTCAACAGTAAACATAACCAAATACCAGCATAGTCATCATGACGAAATGAAGACAGGCACAGAGTACAAGAAGCGTAAGCACAGGATAGCAGAGGATGAAGACAAACAGACTAAAGAAATTGAACTAAGGAAATTGAGAAAGTCTTCAGTCAAAGTCTTTAAACACAGATATGAACAAGTACACAACTCAATTATGAGGAAATGAAAGAGTTGAGGAAATGGAACCAGTAAGCTTGGTGAAGACAATGATTTGGTAGACCAGTTCCAACTGCTATCTCAGTTGTACGTCTGGTTGGAGCGGCTGAGTATTTAAACTCGAGGACACATAGTCCCGGACACCCAGTCCTGAACACGCAGCTCAGGACCCCCAGTCCTCACCATATTCTCCTTGAACTAAGGTCACACAGACCTCGTCCAATCACTCGTGATAAGTCTTCAGGTGACTTCCAAACCTTCACAAACTTGGTCACTCGGCGATCCACAATTCCTCTTGGATGCTCTAGACCATGACGCCTAACCGTCTGGAAGAAGCACAGTCTTCAAAGGTAACAAGCGTCGGATCCACGCAGGATCAATCTCTTTAGTGATGCTCAATCACTTGGGGTTTGTAGGTGTTTGGGTTTTGGGTTTTTCCTCACTTGATGATTTTCGCTCAAAGTCCTCGGAGGATGGGTTGCTCTCAAATGACAAGTGTCAGTTTCTCTCAGACCAGCCAACCAACTAGTGGTTGTAGGGGGCGGCTATTTATAGCCTAGGGAGCAGCCCAGCATGATAAGACATAAATGCCCTTCAATGAAGAAATTGACTGAACTGTATGAGATTTCCAATGGCTTCACTCGAAGGAATTGGTAGGTGTAGGATTTTGAGTTGAGCATCACATGGAAATTTTTCCTTAGTATTTCCTCGACCCCCTTTAATAGTACGGTGTTCCCTATCACTCAAGAAATTGAAAATGAAACTACGAAAACAGAAGTCTTCATGCTTCATGTTCCTCGAATGAATACCAAGTCTTCAAGGTCACACCAATTTCTTCAGTTTCAAAGTCTTCAGAAAGTCTTCAGAAATTCAAAGTCTTCAGTCGAAGAACTTCATTTTTAGGGGTCGAGTTTCTCTGTAAATATCAAACTCCTCATTGACTTATAGACCTATGTACACTCACAAACACATTAGTCCCTTAACATATAAGTCTTCAATACACCAAAATCACTAAGGGGAACTAGATGCACTTATAGAGGACGGAAAGACAGAGGTCATCATGGAGCCCAAGACAGCGTCACCACCAGAGCTTTTCGCACGCGAAGACCACCTTTGGCAGGATAGCTTGTACTAGCTGTCCCCCTTCATATTGGCCCGCCGTTGTTGGCTCCCTCCCCGCTCGATATTTGGGAAGAGGACCAGGGCCTATATAAGTAGAGCTAGCCACCATAGTAGGGGCATGGCATGAGATCGCATGGCATCTGATCGCATCTCATCTCATCTTAGCTTAGCTTGATCCAACCCGATCGAGAGCCTACTCACAAGAACACCTCAACCTCAGGAGGCTGTTCTTCCCTTGTACTGTTCATGATCTGCCCTGGAGGCAATTCACCACCACACTGGGGTAGGGTATTATGCCACAACGGTGGCTAGATCCAGTATAAACCTCATGTCTTTCCGTATTGCGAGTTCGTCGAGTTCGTCCGTGAGATCTTAGCGGGCTAGGGCGTAGGTCGGTAGGAAGGAAAGACTTCGTGCGCACTCCAGTGTTCGAACCTTAAGGGTTTGTCGGAACCCCACATTCGACAGGCACGTCAGTGCCGCACCGAGCAGAGGACTTCTTCCATGCTTGCACTCGACCAGGGATTTCATTGAGTCGAGTCATAAGAGACTCGAGGTCATTTTGGAACGTCACTCTTGGCCAGAGTTCTATGTCGACCCAACACCGCCACTTTCAATCATGCAAGATACTCCATAATGTTGGTGAGGCGAGATTCTAGTCGCAACATGTTCATTGAAGCTTCGTCTTTGACGGGGGAGTTAATGGGGTCCAGGCTCGTCTTGATCCGCCCAGTCTCTTCCTCAAAACTTTGATAGAATTCTGCACACGCAGAAAAATAATGAGTCTACAGTCATATGATGAGTCGGTAGTTGCAAATCAGTCGGACAAGGGAAAGTACCTTCAAGCATAAGGAACATCTTCTTGGCGAGTCCTCCCAGATAAGCCTCCAGTTTGTCTCTCTTCCGAGTGAGATCTCCAACCTTGTCAGTCAGGGCCACCTTGTCCTTCTTCAGTTGCACGACTTCTTTGTTGGATTCATCATTGGCAGTCTTCAGTTTGGCATTTTCCTCTTCCAACTTGCTAAATGAAGCCGACTTGTTGTCAGCAAGTTTAGTTTTCCCTCGCATCGTCTTCTGCGCTGCTGCAAGGTCGAGGTCCTTCTGCTCCAAAGCCTGCTTCATTTTGTCTAAAGAAATAACATTCTTCAGAAGATCTTGGAGTTGTCTGTTTTCACTACACACATCTGCTCAAGTAGAGTCACTCGGCTCAAAAGATGAAAGGAAAAGATGACAAGGCAAACAGTCGACAAGTTATTACCTCCCATGGCAGCTGCTTCATCCTTAGCCTTCTGCAAGTTCTCCTTGGCCAGCTCCAGGTCGAGATTGAGATGGATCTGTTTCCTCTCCAATTCAGCAAACTGAACTCCAAGTTCACAAGATTTCTGCAATCAACGAGCAAGACACGTCAGTTGATAGGAACAAAGATCAATTGCTTCCGAGCGATAAGATACAAGTTCAGGTCATTACGGCAAAAAGAGTTCTAAGACTACTACCGAATCAAACATCCAATGGTAGTCTCGGGGACTACACCCAGTGGGTGCACTTGGCGTGCCCCCAGTGGTTCTACTTTCCACTCGACGTGGTCCATCCAGTTGGAGTAAAAAACACGACAACACTTATTCTCAGACCACCGCCGATTGCCGGTAGTCGACCGGGGTCTCGGGGACTACACTCAGTGGGTGCACTCGGCATGCCCCCACTGGTCCAGATCCCACTCGGCACGACCTATCTAGACCGAGTGGAAGAACTGTAAAGAGACATTTGACAAAGACCCCCGCCGAATCAAACATTCGATGACGGTCTCGGGGACTACACCCAGTGGGTGCACTCTGCGTGCCCCCATTGATTCAAGGATACACTTGACGCGACCTAGTCGACTCAAGTGGAAGAACTATTCAGCAAAAGTTAAAGCACCCAGTGGGTGAACGGATGCAAGGTGCAGACTCATGATAGATGCACATTAAAGGTTTCAAAGCGCTCATCAACGGACATCTTACGAATAATAAAGCACCAGTTTTCAAGTACCATATCCTAACAGAGCAAAGATCAAGCTGAAAGATCAGTCGGAAATCAACTCACATGGACATTAGTTTGAAGAGCAGAGCTGGCATCGTAGGGAGCCTTACTAGCTTCGTGCACCACCTTCATTCGCTCCATCATAAGACCTGCTTGGCGTATAGCTTCCTTAGCAACGCTCGCTGGTTCCTCTGGGACATGATGGGTAACAAAGAGCAGAGTTGGTGGAACAGTCGAAGCAGTCAGGGGATCTGAGGCATGGAGTTGCATGGACAGAGCAAGGACCTCGGCGGTCAATGCCAAAGGACGATCAGTCGACATAGGATCGGCAAAAGAAACAGAAGCCCAAATTTGATCTCCGGATTGCTGTATCACTGGTTCTGGTGCTGATGTCGACTGAGGTACCTTGCTTGCAGGCACCCTCCTACGTGAAGTCCTACCCTTTCTTCCCGTGGTCTTCTGAGGCACATCTTCGCCGTTGTCTGGAAGTTCAATGACATTTTGTGGTGCTGCAAAAGACTCGACCGCAAGAGTTCAGTCGACCAACAATACAATTGACAAAATGAGGGCAAGATTGTAGAGTTGTACCCGCTTTGGAAGTGGCCGCTGCTACCTCTTGAGCACTGCGTTGGATTTCCCCAAAGAGGAAGGATTGATGCAGCAAAGTAGCGTAAGTATTTCCCTCAGTTTTTGAGAACCAAGGTATCAATCCAGTAGGAGGCTACGCTCGAGTCCCTCGTACCAACGCGCTTAGGGGTTGTCAATCCCTTCACGGTCACTTATGAAAGTGAGATCTGATAGAGATGATAAATAATATTTTTTGGTATTTTTGGTATAAGAGATGCAAAGTAAATAAAGTAAAAGCAAAGCAATAATAAAGTGATGGAGATTGATATGATGAGAAAGGGACCCAGTGGCCATAGGTTTCACTAGTGGCTTCTCTCAAGAGCATAAGTATTCTACGATGGGTGAACAAATTACTGTTGAGCAATTGACAGAATTTAGCATAGTTATGAGAATATCTAGGTATGATCATGTATATAGGCATCACGTCCGAGACAAGTAGACCGAAACGATTCTGCATCTACTACTATTACTCCACTCATCGACCGCTATCCAGCATGCATCTAGAGTATTAAGTTAAAAATAGAGTAACGCCTTCAGCAAGATGACATGATGTAGAGGGATAGTTTGATGCAATATGATAAAAACCCCATCTTGTTATCCTCGATGGCAACGATACAATACGTGCCTTGCTGCCCCTTCTGTCACTGGGAAAGGACACCGCAAGATCGAACCCAAAGCTAAGCACTTCTCCCATGGCAAGAACAACCAATCTAGCAGGCCAAACCAAACTGATAATTCGAAGAGACTTGCAAAGATAACCAATCATACATAAAAGAATTCAGAGAAGATTCAAATATTATTCATAGATAGACTTGATCATAAACCCACAATTCATCGGTCTCAACAAACACATCACAAAAAGAAGATTACATCGAATAGATCTCCACGAGAGAGGTGGAGAACATTGTATTGAGATCCAAAAAGAGAGAAGAAGCCATCTAGCTACTAGCTATGGACCCGTAGGTCTGAAGTAAACTACTCACACTTTATCGGAGGGGCTTGGATGATGATGTAGAAGCCCTCCGTGATCGATGCCTCCTCTGGTGGAGCTCCGGAACAGGCCCCAAGGTGGGATCTCGTGGATACAGAAATTTGCGGCGGTGGAATTAGGTTTTTGGCTCCGTCCCCGATTGTTTGGGGGTACGTGGATATATATAGGAGGAAGAAGTACATCGGTGGAGCTTCGAGGGGCCCACGAGGCAGGGGACGTGCCCTGGGGGGCGCCCCTACCCTCGTGACCACCTCGTGGCTTTCTTGACGGAGGGTCCAAGTCTCCTGGATCTTATCTGATGAGAAAATCACGTTTCCGAAGGTTTCATTCTGTTTGGACTCCGTTTGATATTCCTTTTCTTCGAAACCCTAAAACAGGAAAAAAACAACAATTCTGGGTTGGGCCTCCGGTTAATAGGTTAGTCCCAAAAATAATATAAAAGTGGATAATAAAGCCCAATAATGTCTAAAACAGTAGATAATATAGCATGGAGCAATCAAAAATTATAGATATGTTGGAGACGTATCAAGCATCCCCAAGCTTAATTCCTGCTTGTCCTCGAGTAGGTAAATGATAAAACAGAATTTTTGATGCGGAGTGCTACTTGGCATAATTTCAATGTAAATCTTCTTAATTTTGGTATGAATATTCAGATTCGAAAGATTCAAGACAAAAGTTCATATTGATATAAAAATAATAATACTTCAAGCATACTAACAAAGCAATTATGTCTTCTCAAAATATCATGGCCAAAGAAAGCTATCCCTACAAAATCGTATAGTCTGGCTATGCTCTATCTTCACCACACAAAGTATTTAAATCATGCACAACCCCTATGACAAGCCAAGCAATTGTTTCATACTTTTGACATTTTCAAAAACTTTTTCGATCTTCACACAATACATGAGCGTGAGCCATGGATATAGCACTATAGGTGGAATAGAATGGTGGTTGTGGAGAAGGCAAAAAGGGAGAAGATAGTCTCACATCAACTAGGCGTATTAACGGGCTATGGATATGCCCATCAATAGATATCAATGTGAGTGAGTAGGGATTGCCATGCAACGGATGCACTAGAGCTATAAGTATATGAAAGCTCAAAATAAACTAAGTGGGCGTGCACCCAATTCGCTTGCTCACGAAGACCTAGGGCATTTTGAGGAAGCCCATCATTGGAATATACAAGCCAAGTTCTATAATGAAAAATTCACACTAGTATATGAAAGTGACATAATGAGAGACTCTCTATCATGAAGATCATGGTGCTACTTTGAAGCACAAGTGTGGTAAAAGGATAGTAACATTGTCCCTTCTCTCTTTTTCTCTCATATTTTTTATTTGGGCCTTTCTCTTTTTTATGGCCTCTTTTTTTCCATCCGGAGTCTCATCCCGACTTGTGGGGGAATCATAGTCTCCATCATCCTTTCCTCACTGGGACAATGCTCTAATAATGATGATCATCACACTTTTATTTACTTACAACTCATGAATTACAACTCGATTCTTAGGACAAAATATGACTCTATATGAATGCCTCCGGTGGTGTACCGGTATGTGCAATGACTCATGAGTGACATGTATGAAAGAATTATGAATGGTGGCTTTGCCATAAATACAATGTCAACTACATGATCATGCATAGCAATATGACAATGATGGAGCGTGTCATAATGAAAGGAACGGTGGAAAGTTGCATGGCAATATATCTCGGAATGGTTATGGAAATGCCATGATAGGTGGGTATGGTGGCTGTTTTGACGAAGGTATTTGGTGGGTGTATGATACCGGCGAAAAGTGTGCGGTATTAGAGAGGCTAGCAATGGTGGAAGGAAGGAAAGTGCGTATAATCCATGGACTCAACATTAGTCGTAAAGAACTCATATACTTATTGCAAAAATCTAGAAGTTATCAAATCAAAGTATTACGCGCATGCTCCTAGGGGGATAGATTGGTAGGAAAATACCATCGCTCGTCCCCGACCGCCACTCATAAGGAAGACAATCAATAAATAAATCATGCTCCGACTTCATCACATAACGGTTCACCATACGTGCATGCTACGGGAATCACAAACTTTAACACAAGCATTTCTCAAATTCACAACTACTCAACTAGCATGACTCTAATATCACCATCCTCATATCTCAAAACAATTATCAAGCATCAATTTCTTCTTAGTATTCAACACACTCGTATGAAAGTTTTATTATTAATCTTGCATACCAAGCATATTAGGATTTTAAGCAAATTACCATGCTATTAAGACTCTCAAAATAATCTAAGTGAAGCATGAGAGATCAATAGTTTCTATAAAAGAAATTCACCACCGTGCTCTAAAAGATATAAGTGAAGCACTAGAGCAAAACTATAAAGCTCAAAAGATATAAGTGAAGTGCATAGAGTATTCTATCAAATTCCAAATCATGTATGACTCTCTCAAAAGGTGGGTACAGCAAGGATGATTGTGGTAAACTAATAAGCAACGACTCAAATCATAAAAGACGCTCCAAGCAAAACACATATCATGTGGTGAATAAAAATATAGCTCCAAGTAAAGTTACCAATAGAAGTGGACGAAAGAGGGGATGCCTTGCGGGGCATCCCCAAGCTTTGGCTTTTAGGTGTCCTTATATTCTCTTTGGGGTGCCATGGGCATCCCCAAGCTTAGGCTCTTACCACTCCTTGTTCCATAATCCATCAAATCTTTACCCAAAACTTGAAAACTTCACAACACAAAACTTAAAGTAGAAAACTCGTGAGCTCCGTTAGCGAAAGAAAACAAAAGACCACTTAAAGGTACTGTAATGAACTCATTATTTATTTATATGGGTGTTAAACCTACTGTATTACAACTTCTCTATGGATTATAAACTATTTTACTAGCCATAGATTCACCAAAATAAGCAAACAACACATGAAAAACAGAATGTGTCAAAAACAGAACAGTCTGTAGTAATCTGTAGCTAGCGCAAGATCTGGAACCCCAAAAATTCTACAATAAATTTCTGGACGTTAGGAATTTATCTATTAATCATCTGAAAAAATAATTAACTAAATAGCACTTTCCAAATAAAAATGACCGCAGTTCTCGTGAGCGCTAAAGTTTCTGTTTTTTACAGCAAGTTCAACAAGACTTTCCCCAAGTCTTCCCAACGGTTCTACTTGGCACAAACACTAATTAAACACAAAAAACACAACCAAAATAGAGGCTAGATAATTTATTTATTTATTACTAAACAGGAGCAAAAAGCAAGGAATAAAAATAAAATTGGGTTGCCTCCCAACAAGCGCTATCGTTTAACGCCCCTAGCTAGGCATAACACGCAAGAATAGATCTAGGTATTGCCATATTTGGTAGGCAATTCTTAAATGAGGCATCTATTTCACTTAGGAATTTCTTTATTTCTAGTGATTATCAAACTCTTAGGCACAAGATCGAAAAACTCATTTGTAGCAATTGGTTCCTTAATGATAGCAAAAAGATTGGGATGAATACTTATAGATTTAAGATCCGCAGTTTCCTTACTAGATGATTCACCCTTATTTTTAGGAACATACATAAGCTTGGAAATTTTAGTAGGAGGACTTGGAGTATTCTTTACAAAAGAAAAAGCGGTTCCCAAGTTTGTAATGATACCCTCAAGTTTATCAATTCTAGTAGAATCTAAGTTTATCTTCTCATTAACTATGGGTTCCTTTTCCTTAATATTTTTCGAAGTCATTCCTACTTTAGATCCATATTGAGTAATTTGATTGTGGATATTTTGTCTAGATTTTCATTTAATTCAATAGTAGCAACTTTATTTTCAATAATGTCAAGGCTTTGCATAACATGCTCCAAAGTTAACATAGTTCCATTAACCAAAAGAGATGGTGAGCCAAATAAATCTAACATAGCATTATAAGAATCAAAAGTATGGCTACCCAAGAAATTCCCTCCGGTAATGGTACCAAGGATATATCTATACCAAGGATTAACACGAACATAAAAATTGCAGAGAAGAACTGAAGTAGATTGCTTCCTGGTAGATCTATTTTGAGCATTGCAAATTCTATACCAAGCATCTTTTTGATTTTCTCCCTCCCTTTCTTTAAAATTTAGAACTTCATTCTCGGGAGACAACGGAGAAGATATGAGACTAGCCATGATGGCAAGCAAACAAACTAACACACGAGCAAACAAAGAGCAAACGGGCAACAGAGGCAAATAGAGAGGGAGGATAGAGAGAGAGGGCGAATAAAACGGCAAGGGTGAAGTGGGGGAGAGGAAAATGAGACGCAAATGGCAAATTATGTAATGCGGGAGATAGGATTGTGATGGGTACTTGGTATGTTGACTTTTGCGCAGACTCCCCGGCAACGGCGCCAGAAATTCTTCTTGCTACCTCTTGAGCACTGCGTTGGATTTCCCCGAAGAGGAAGGGACGATGCAGCAAAGTAGCGTAAGTATTTCCCTCAGTTTTTGAGAACCAAGGTATCAATCCAGTAGGAGGCTACGCTCGAGTCCCTCGTACTTACACAAAAACAATAGCTCAACGCAACCAACGCGCTTAGGGGTTGTCAATCCCTTCACGGTCACTTACAAAAGTGAGATCTGATAAAGATGATAAATAATATATTTTTTGGTATTTTTGGTAGAGATGCAAAGTAAATAAAGTAAAAGCAAAGTAAAAGCAAAGCAATAATAAAGTGATGGAGATTGATATGATGAGAAAGAGACCGGGGGGCCATAGGTTTCACTAGTGGCTTCTCTCAAGAGCATAAGTATTCTACGGTGGGTGAACAAATTACAGTTGAGCAATTGATAGAATTTAGCATAGTTATGAGAATATCTAGGTATGATCATGTATATAGGCATCAGGTCCGAGACAAGTAGACCGAAACAATTCTGCATCTACTACAATTACTTCACTCATCGACCGCTATCCAGCATGCATCTAGAGTATTAAGTTAAAAACAGAGTAACGCCTTAAGCAAGATGACATGATGTAGCAGTTGGGTTTCGTAGTAATTTCAAAAAAAATTCCTACGCTCACGCAAGATCATGGTGATGCATAGCAACGAGAGGGGAGAGTATGATCTACGTACCCTTGTAGATCGACAACGGAAGCGTTTGGTTGATGTAGTCGTACGTCTCCATGGCCCGACCGATCAAGGACCGAAACTACGGCACCTCCGAGTTCTAGCACACGTTCAGCTCGATGACGATCCCCGGACTCCGATCCAGAAAAGTGTCGGGGAAGAGTTCCATCAGCACGACGGCGTGGTGACGATCTTGATGTACTACCGTCGCAGGGCTTCGCCTAAGCACCGCTACAATATTATCGAGGACTATGGTGAAAGGGGGCACCGCACACGGCTAAGAATATGATCACGTGGATCAACTTGTGTCTCTAGGGGTGCCCCTGCCTCCGTATATAAAGGTTCAAGGGAGGGGGGCCGGCCGGCCAAGGTGTGGCGCGCCAGGAGGAGTCCTACTCCTTCTGGGAGTAGGACTCCCCCCCTTTCCTAGTTGGAATAGGATTCGTGGAGGGGGGGGGAAGAGGAGAGAGAGGAGGAAGGTGGGCCGGCCCCCTCTCCTTGTCCAATTCGGACCAAGGGGGGAGGGGCGCGTGGCCCATCTCTGGCCACCTCTCCTCTCTTCCACTAAGGCCCACTAAGGCCCATATACCCCTCGGGGGGTTCCGGTAACCTCCCGGTACTCCGGTAAAATCCCGATTTCACCCGGAACACTTCCAATATCCAAACATAGGCTTCCAATATATCAATATTTATGTATCGACCATTTCGAGACTCCTCGTCATGTCCGTGATCACATCCGGGACTCCGAACAACCTTCGGTACATCAAAATGCATAAACTCATAATATAACTGTCATCGTAAACTTAAGCGTGCGGACCCTACGGGTTCGAGAACAATGTAGACATGACCGAGACACGTCTCCGGTCAATAACCAATAGCGGAACCTGGATGCTCATATTGGCTCCTACATATTCTACGAAGATCTTTTATAGGTCAGATCGCATAACAACATACGTTGTTCCCTTTGTCATCGGTATGTTACTTGCCCGAGATTCGATCGTCGGTATCCTATACCTAGTTCAATCTCGTTACCGGCAAGTCTCTTTACTCGTTCTGTAATACATCATCCCGCAACTAACTCATTAGTTGCAATGCTTGCAAGGCTTAAGTGATGTGCATTACCGAGAGGGCCCAGAGATACCTCTCCGACAATCGGAGTGACAAATCCTAATCTCGAAATACGCCAACCCAACATGTACCTTTGGAGACACCTGTAGAGCTCCTTTATAATCACCCAGTTACGTTGTGATGTTTGGTAGCACACAAAGTGTTCCTCTGGCAAACGGGAGTTGCATAATCTCATAGTCATAGGAACATGTATAAGTCATGAAGAAAGCAATAACAACATACTAAACGATCGTGTGCTAAGCTAATGGAATGGGTCATGTCAATCAGATCATTCAACTAATGATGTGATCCCGTTAATCAAATAACAACTCTTTGTCCATGGTTCGGAAACATAACCATCTTTGATTAACGAGCTAGTCAAGTAGAGGCATACTAGTGACACTCTATTTGTCTATGTATTCACACATGTATTATGTTTCCGGTTAATACAATTCTAGCATGAATAATAAACTTTTATCATGATATAAGGAAATAAATAATAACTTTATTATTGCCTCTAGGGCATATTTCCTTCAGTCTCCCACTTGCACTAGAGTCAATAATCTTGATTACACAGTAATGATTCTAACACCCATGGAGCCTTGGTGCTGATCATGTTTTGCTCGTGGAAGAGGCTTAGTCAACGGGTCTACAACATTCAGATCCGTATGTATCTTGCAAATCTCTATGTCTCCCACCTGGACTAGATCCCGGATGGAATTGAAGCGTCTCTTGATGTGCTTGGTTCTCTTGTGAAATCTGGATTCCTTCGCCAAGGCAATTGCACCAGTATTGTCACAAAAGATTTTCATTGGACCCGATGCACTAGGTATGACACCTAGATCGGACATGAACTCCTTCATCCAGACTCCTTCATTCGCTGCTTCTGAAGCAGCTATGTATTCCGCTTCACATGTAGATCCCGCCACGACGCTCTGTTTAGAACTGCACCAACTAATAGCTCCACCGTTTAATTTAAACACGTATCCGGTTTGCGATTTAGAATCGTCCGGATCAGTGTCAAAGCTTGCATCAACGTAACCGTTTACGATGAGCTCTTTGTCACCTCCATATACGAGAAACATATCCTTAGTCCTTTTCAGGCACTTCAGGATGTTCTTGACCGCTGTCCAGTGATCCACTCTTGGATTACTTTGGTACCTCCCTGCTAGACTTATAGCAAGGCACACATCAGGTCTGGTACACAACATTGCATACATGATAGAGCCTATGGCTGAAGCATAGGGAACATCTTTCATCTTCTCTCTATCTTCTGCAGTGGTCGGGCATTGAGTCCGACTCAACTTCACACCTTGTAACACAGGCAAGAACCCTTTCTTTGCTTGATCCATTTTGAACTTCTTCAAAATCTTGTCAAGGTATGTGCTTTGTGAAAGTCCAATTAAACGTCTTGATCTATCTCTATAGATCTTTATGCATAATATGTAAGCAGCTTCACCGAGGTCTTTCATTGAAAAACTCTTATTCAAGTATCCCTTTATGCTATCCAGAAGTTCTATATCATTTCCAATCAGTAATATGTCATGCACATATAATATCAGAAATGCTACAGAGCTCCCACTCACTTTCTTGTAAATACAGGCTTCTCCAAAAGTCTGTATAAAACCAAATGCTTTGATCACACTATCAAAGCGTTTATTCCAACTCTGAGAGGCTTGTACCAGTCCATAAATGGATCGCTGGAGCTTGCACACTTTGTTAGCTCCCTTTGGATCGACAAAACCTTCCGGTTGCATCATATACAACTCTTCTTCTAGAAATCCATTCAGGAATGCAGTTTTGACATCCATCTGCCAAATTTCATAATCATAAAATGCGGCAATTGCTAACATGATTCGGACAGACTTAAGCGTCGCTACAGGTGAGAAGGTCTCGTCGTAGTCAATCCCTTGAACTTGCCGAAACCCTTTTGCGACAAGTCGAGCTTTGTAGACAGTAATATTACCGTCGGCGTCACTCTTCTTCTTGAAGATCCATTTATTCTCAATTGCTTGCCGATCATTGGGAAGTCAACCAAAGTCAATACTTTGTTCTCATACATGGATCCCATCTCATATTTCATGGCTTCAAGCCATTTTGCGAAATCTGGGCTCACCATCGCTTCTTCATAGTTCGTAGGTTCATCATGATCTAGTAGCATGACTTCCAGAATAGGATTACCGTACTACTCTCGTGCGGATCTCACTCTGGTTGATCTACGAGGTTCAGTAGTATCTTGTTCTGAAGTTTCATGATCATTATCATTAGCTTCCTCACTAATTGGTGTAGGTGTCACAGAAACAGTTTTCTGTGATGCACTACTTTCCAATAATGGAGCAGGTACAGTTACCTCGTCGAGTTCTACTTTCCTCCCACTCACTTCTTTCGAGAGAAACTCCTTCTCCAGAAAGTTTCGAACTTAGCAACAAAAGTCTTGCCTTTGGATCTGTGATAAAGGTGTATCCAATAGTCTCCTTTGGATATCCTATGAAGACACATTTCTCCGACTTGGGTTCGAGCTTATCAGGTTGAAGCTTTTTCACATAAGCATCGCCGCCCCAAACTTTCAGAAACGACAACTTTGGTTTCTTGCCAAACCATAGTTCATAAGGCATCGTCTCAACGGATTTTGATGGTGCCCTATTTAACGTGAATGCGGCCGTCTCCAAAGCATAACCCCAAAACGATAGCGGTAAATCAGTAAGAGACATCATAGATCGCACCATATCTAGTAAAGTACGATTACGACGTTCGAACACACCATTACGCTGGGTGTTCCGGGTGGCGTGAGTTGCGAAACTATTCCGCATTGTTTCAAATGTACACCAAACTAGTAACTCAAATATTCACCTCCACGATTAGATCGTAGAAACTTTATTTTCTTGTTACGATGATTTTCAACTTCACTCTGAAATTCTTTGAACTTTTCAAATGTTTCAGACTTATGTTTCATTAAGTAGATATACCCATATCTGCTTAAATCATCTGTGAAGGTGAGAAAATAATGATATCCGCCACGAGCCTCAATATTCATCGGACCACATACATTTGTATGTATGATTTCCAACAAATCTATTTTTCTCTCCATAGTACCGGAGAACGGCGTTTTAGTCATCTTGCCCATGAGGCACGGTTCGCAAGTACCAAGTGATTCATAATCAAGTGGTTCGAAAAGTCCATCAGTATGGAGTTTCTTCATGCGCTTTACACCGATATGACCTAAACGGCAGTGCCACAAATAAGTTGCACTATCATTATCAACTCTGCATCTTTTGGTTTCAACATTATGAATATGTGTGTTACTACTATCGAGATTCAATAAGAATAGACCACTCTTCAGGGGTGCATGACCATAAAAGATATTACTCATATAAATAGAACAACCATTATTCTCTAATTTAAATGAATAACCGTCTCACATCAAACAAGATCCAGATATAATGTTCATGCTTAACGCTTGCACCAAATAACAATTATTTAGGTCTAATATTAATCCCGAAGGTAGATGTAGAGGTAGCGTGCCGACCGCGATCACATCGACTTTGGAACCGTTTCCCACGCGCATTGTCACCTCGTCCTTAGCCAATCTTCGCTTAATCCGTAGTCCCTGTTTCGAGTTGCAAATATTAGCAACAGAACCAGTATCAAATACCCAGGTGCTACTGCGAGCATTAGTAAGGTACACATCAATAACATGTATATCACATATACCTTTGTTCACCTTGCCATCCTTCTTATCCGCCAAATACTTGGGGCAGTTCCGCTTCCAGTGACCAGTCTGCTTGCAGTAGAAGCACTCAGTTTCAGGCTTAGGTCCAGACTTGGGTTTCTTCTCTTGAGCAGCAACTTGCTTGCTGTTCTTCTTGAAGTTCCCCTTCTTCTTCCCTTTGCCCTTTTTCTTGAAACTAATGGTCTTGTTGACCATCAACACTTGAGGCTCCTTTTTGATTTCTACCTCCGCAGCTTTCAGCATTGCGAAGATCTCGGGAATAGTCTTATTCATCCCTTGCATATTATAGTTCATCACGAAGCTCTTGTAGCTTGGTGGCAGTGATTGGAGAATTCTGTCAATGATGCAATCATCTGGAAGATTAACTCCCATTTGAATCAAGTGATTATTATACCCAGACATTTTGAGTATATGCTCACTGACAGAACTGTTCTCCTCCATTTTGCAGCTATAGAACTTATTGGAGACTTCATATCTCTCAATCCGGGCATTTGCTTGAAATATTAACTTCAACTCCTGGAACATCTCATATGCTCCATGACATTCAAAACGTCATTGAAGTCCCGGTTCTAAGCCGTAAAGCATGGCACATTGAACTATCGAGTAGTCATCAGCTTTGCTCTGCCAGACGTTCACAACATCTGGTGTTGCTCCAGCAGTAGGCCTGGCACCCAGCGGTGCTTCCAGGATGTAATTCTTCTATGCAGCAATGAGGATAATCCTCAAGTTACGGACCCAGTCCGTGTAATTGCTACCATCATCTTTCAACTTTGCTTTCTCAAGGAACGCATTAAAATTTAACGGAACAACAGCACGGGCCATTTATCTACAATCATACATAAACAAGCAAGATACTATCAGGTACTAAGTTCATGATAAATTTAGGTTCAGTTAATCATATTACTTAAAGAACTCCCACTTAGATAGACATCCCTCTAATCATCTAAGTGATTACGTGATCCAAATCAACTAAACCATGTCCGATCATCACGTGAGATGGAGTAGTTTCATTGGTGAACATCACTATGTTGATCATATCTACTATATGATTCACGCTCGACCTTTCGGTCTCCGTGTTCCGAGGCCATATCTGTATATGCTTGGCTCGTCAAGTATAACCTGAGTATTCCACGTGTGCAACTGTTTTGCACCCGTTGTATTTGAACGTAGAGCCTATCACACCCGATCATCACGTGGTGTCTCAGCACGAAGAACTTTCGCAACGGTGCATACTCAGGGAGAACACTTCTTGATAATTTAGTGAGAGATCATCTTATAATGCTACCGTCAATCAAAGCAAGATAAGATGCATAAAAGATAAACATCACATGCAATCAATGTAAGTGATATGATATGGCCATCATCATCTTGTGCTTGTGATCTCCATCTCCGAAGCACCGTCATGATCACCATCGTCACCGGCGCGACACCTTGATCTCCATCGTAGCATCGTTGTCGTCTCGCCAATCTTATGCTCCCACAACTATCGCTACCGCTTAGTGATAAAGTAAAGCATTACAGCGCAATTGCATTGCATACAATAAAGCGACAACCATATGGCTCGTGCCAGTTGCCGATAACTCGGTTACAAAACATGATCATCTCATACAATAAAATTTAGCATCATGTCTTGACCATATCACATCACAACATGCCTTGCAAAAACAAGTTAGACGTCCTCTATTTTGTTGTTGCATGTTTTACGTGGCTGCTACGGGCTTAAGCAAGAACGAATCTTACCTACGCATCAAAACCACAACGATAGTTTGTCAAGTTGGTGTTGTTTTAACCTTCGCAAGGAACGGGCGTAGCCACACTCGGTTCAACTAAAGTTGGAGAAACTATCACCCGCAAGCCACCTATGTGCATAGCACGTCGGGAGAACCGGTCTGGCGTAAGCGCACGCGTAATGTTGGTCTGGGCCGCTTCGTCCAACAATACCGCCGAACCAAAGTATGACATGCTGATAAGCAGTATGACTTATATCGCCCACAACTCAATTGTGTTCTACTCGTGCATATAACATCAACATATAAACTTAGGCTCGGATGCCACTGTCGGGTTTCATAGTAATTTCAAAAAAAAATCCTACTCTCACACAAGATCATGGTGATGCATAGCAACGAGAGGGGAGAGTATGATCTACGTACCCTTGTAGATCGACAATAGAAGCGTTTGGTTGATGTAGTCGTACGTCTCCACGGCCCGACCGATCAAGCACCGAAACTACGGCACCTCCGAGTTCTAGCACACGTTCAGCTCGATGACGATCCCCGGACTCCGATCCAGCAAAGTGTCGGGGAAGAGTTCCGTCAGCACGACGGCATGGTGACGATCTTGATGTACTACCGTCGCAGGGCTTCGCCTAAGCACCGCTACAATATTATCGAGGACTATGGTGGAAGGGGGCCCCGCACACAGCTAAGAATATGATCACGTGGATCAACTTGTGTCTCTAGGGGTACCCCTGCCTCCGTATATAAAGGTTCAAGGGAGGGGGGCCGGCCGGCCAACGTGTGGCGCGCCAGGAGGAGTCCTACTCCTTCTCGGAGTAGGACTCCCCCCCTTTCCTAGTTGGAATAGGATTCGTGGAGGGGGGGAAAGAGAAGAGAGAGGAGGAAGGGGGCCGGCCCCCTCTCCTTGTCCAATTCGGACCAAGGGGGGGAGGGGCGCGCGGCCCATCTCTGGCCACCTCTCCTCTCTTCCACTAAGGCCCACTAAGGCCCGTATACCCCCCCGGGGGGTTCCGGTAACCTCCCGGTACTCCGGTAAAATCCCGATTTCACCCGGAACACTTCCGATATCCAAACATAGGCTTCCAATATATCAATCTTTATGTCTCGACCATTTCGAGACTCCTCGTCATGTCCGTGATCACATCCGAGACTCCGAACAACCTTCAGTACATCAAAATGCATAAACTCATAATATAACTGTCATCGTAACCTTAAGCGTGCGGACCCTACGGGTTCGAGAACAATGTGTTCCTCTGGCAAACGGGAGTTGCATAATCTCATAGTCATAGGAACATGTATAAGTCATGAAGAAAGCAATAGAAACATACTAAACGATCGTGTGCTAAGCTAATGGAATGGGTCATGTCAATCAGATCATTCAACTAATGATGTGATCCCGTTAATCAAATAACAACTCTTTGTCCATGGTTAGGAAACATAACCATCTTTGATTAACGAGCTAGTCAAGTAGAGGCATACTAGTGACACTTTGTTTGTCTACGTATTCACACATGTATTATGTTTCCGGTTAATACAATTCTAGCATGAATAATAAACTTTTATCATGATATAAGGAAATAAATAATAATTTTATTATTGCCTCTAGGGCATATTTCCTTCAGTAGCGGGATAGTTTCATGCAATATGATAAAAAAACCATCTTGTTATCCCCGATGGCAACGATATAATACGTGCCTTGTTGCCCCTTTGTCACTGGGAAAGGACACCGCAAGATCGAACCCAAAGCTAAGCACTTCTCCCATGATAAGAACAACCAATCTAGTAGGCCAAACCAAACTGATAATTCGAAGAGACTTGCAAAGATAACCAATCATACATAAAAGAATTCAGAGAAGATTCAAATATTATTCATAGATAGACTTGATCATAAAGCTACAATTCATCGATCTCAACAAACACACCGCAAAAAGAAGATTACATCGAAAAGATATCCACGAGAGAGGGGGAAAACATTGTATTGAGATCCAAAAAGAGAGAAGAAGCCATCTAGCTACTAGCTATGGACCCGTAGGTATGAAGTAAACTACTCACACTTCATCAGAGGGGCTTGGATGATGATGTAGAAGCCCTCCCTGATCGATGCCTCCTTCGGCGGAGCTCCGGAACAGGCCCCAAGATGGGATCTTCTGGATACAGAAAGTTTTGGCGATGGAATTAGGTTTTTGGCTCCGTCCCCGATCGTTTGGGGGTACGTGGATATATATAGGAGGAGAAGTACGTCGGTGGAGCTTCGAGGGGCCCACGAGGCAGGGGGTGCACCCCTACCCTCGTGACCACCTCGTGGCTTTGTTGATGGAGGGTCCAAGTCTCTTGGATCTTATCTGAGGAGAAAATCACGTTTCCGAAGGTTTCATTCCGTTTGGACTCCGTTTGATATTCCTTTTCTTCGAAACCCTAAAACAGGCAAAAAACAGTAATTCTGGGCTGGGCCTCCGATTAATAGGTTAGTCCCAAAAATAATATAAAAGTGGATAATAAAGCCCAATAATGTCTAAAACAGTAGATAATATAGCATGGAGCAATCAAAAATTATAGATACGTTGGAGAGGTATCAGCCGCGTCTTCTGTTTCCTCATCATCTTGATCCTTGTAAATGTCCATGGAGGTCCCAGAAGTAGCAACACTGAAAATTTCAGAACTCACTTGGTCAAGTGAGAGAATGAGTCGATGGTAATATAGAAGTTCCCAAACCGCGCAAAAGCAAAGAGAGAAAGCAAAACACTTACGCAGAAGTGATGGGAACATCCACCTTGATCTTGGGCAAGGCCTTCTGAGGCTTTGAGGGGGCCGTCTTGAGCTACTTGGCAGCCTTTTCAGACGGTTCCGGAGACGAAGTCCGAGTGCGTTTTGCACTTGTGTGCTACCTTGCCACTCCCGCCTGCAGGGTCTTGAGACTATTTGGATCGACGTTCTGAGCGAGGTGGTGAGTCGACTTCCTCACTGTCGTTTGAGTCATCACTGTCATCTTCATTGTCATCGGGGGATTGCCAGTCGCCACTCTCATCTGTGCTCTCCGTTCCCTCCTGGACTTGCTCCCTGTTTGGCATCGAGTACATCTCAATATAAATCTGCAAGGCAAGGAGTTAAACAAGCATCAATCAAATTCAAGGACAGTTGCAAATCAGAATAAAAAGGCACTCGGTAACAAAGGTCAGACCTTGTTCGGCTCATTGTTGGCATCGAATGGTGCAACTCTTCTGGACCCCCTGGGGTTGTACTTGTTTCTACTGATGCTCCGCAGCCACTGTGCCACCGTCTCCTTGGTGACCTCCTATGGGTGGACCCGAGCAGTGTCATTAATGCTCGAGTACATCCACATCGGATGATCGCGGGCTTAGAGAGGCTGGACGCGTCGACTGAGAAACACCTCCAACAAATCCATGCCAGTCACGCCATCATGGACTAATTGGATTACCCGGTCGACTAGCATTGACACCTCTCCTTTCTCTGCTATAGTCAGTATCAAGGAAGAGGGTTGGCGGACTCGATCCATGGTGAAGGGGGGAAGACCAGTTGACTGACCAGGAGTCAAAACATCTTGGCAGTAGAACCAGATCGACTACCACCCTCTAACCGACTCGAGAAGGGTTATAGAAGGAAAAGTACTCCTACCCCTCGTCTGAATCCCTAAACCCCCACACATTTGGGTCATGTGCATCTTTTCGTCATTCGGATTTGCTTCTTCACAGTTTGAGAATGGCAAGTAAAGATGTGTTTGAATAAACCCCAATGTGGTCGACAACCCAAGAAGTTTTCACACAAAGAGACATATGCAGCGAGATATGTGATTGTCTTGGGGGTGAAGTGATGAAGTTGGGCACCAAAAAAGTTCAAGAAACCCCAAAGAAAAGGATGCGGAAGCAGAGTGAAACCACGGTCGATGTGGGTTGCAAGGAGGACGCACTCACCCTCCTGTGGCTGAGGCTCGGTCTCGTTCCCCGGCAACCTCCAAGACCCGTGAGCAATCAAACCTCCATCGACCAGATCCTCCAACTCTTCTTTCTGCATCGTGGATCAAATCCAGTTCCCCTCGATCCAACCAGGCGGCAAACCAGACCTCGACGATGACCCCCGACTCATCATCTTGCCCTTCGCCACTGTCGCCACCTTCTTCAAGCGCTCCAGGGCCGTCGTCTTGTCCTTTCTCATGGAGAGGGAGTGCGCGCGAGCGAAGCAAAGACGACGAAGATGGTGGAGAGCATGGCGGAGAAGTAGAGGAGGAAGAGGGCAATTGGGATGCACTATGTGTTGCATCGACCCGAGTGCTATTTATGAGACCACTTCCGAGTGGCTAACGAGTGGGCCCGAGCGATCTAATGATATTCTGCAGCAGGTGCTTGCCTGATACTTGGCAGAAAAGGCAGCACGAAGATCGAGGCGCCCCCATCTATCCACTTCGATTACTACGGCGCGCTCTGTCTCGCGCGCTTCCTCGAAATTTCGAATCCCGTGAAATCTAGGAATGGCAGAGCAACCAATCGCGCTGAAGATTTCGTACCATAACTCACTCGACGACCTCTGAACTGATCAAGGCAACTGAAACAAATTTGAAGCCCCACCATGACTCCCTAATTCCGGTGAAATGCCTCCGAGGCATGGAATCAAGTTGGAACCAACTTCAACTCTCTTTTCACTCGGACCTCAATCCATTCGGGGGCTAATGATGATGCCATTAACCTAGGGTAAGGTCATAGACCTGACCTAGATGCCCTACCCAAGGTCACTACCCTAGAGTCAAGAACCTTCAAAGTACAACAAAGGATACCAACTGAAGTAACCTTGGAGTGCAATCCACTCGACCAATTATCTCACTCGGATACCCCAATTCCATTCGACCAAGAAGAAGTCACTCGTCTATACAAGAAACCACTCAGAGTACGGAAGGTCTAAAGCCACTCAGGATGGCAATGGTCAGGCGTTCACTCCGCAGTCTTTAAGATCATTTATATCTCTTTATAGCTGGCGTTATTAGTAACGCACTGTCTTAATGTACATTGAACCCTGTGTAACGAGGGATGGCTGGGGTCCTGGCGCACTCTATATAATCCACCCCCTCCTCTGGCACAAGGGTTTGCACTCCCTGTAACTTTCACGCATAATCCAATCGACCAAGCCTCCGGGCACCGAGACATAGGGCTATTACTTCCTTTGAGAAGGGCCTGAACTCATAAAACCTTACGTGAACAACCTCGTCGTAGCTAGGATGTTGCCTCCTCCTACGTACTCCCACGACAATGCTAGCAATGGCCTCTCCCACATAAAACTTGGTATCGGTCTAGTAATGTAGTCATTTGCTTACGGACAATTCCGCAACTCCTACCACGACTTTTCCACACTCGTTAAACTAACCTAATTGTTTCCTTATCTAAACAGCCCCCAGTTTTTAATTTCGTGCTCTTTATTATCTTGCAAACCTAGCCTACAACACCTACAAAGTACTTCTAGTTTCATACTTGTTCTAGGTAAAGCGAACATTAAGCATGTGTAGAGTTGTATCGGTGGTCGATAGAACTTGAAGGGAATTCAAATC
This sequence comes from Triticum aestivum, assembly GCF_018294505.1. Lineage (NCBI taxonomy): Eukaryota > Viridiplantae > Streptophyta > Magnoliopsida > Poales > Poaceae > Triticum > Triticum aestivum. The sequence continues at coordinate 127,327,850 of NC_057809.1, read as the reverse complement.
CTACCTCTAGCTCCTCATTGGGTTCGACACTCTTATTTATCGAGAAAGGCTACAACTGATCCCCTATACTTGTGGGTTATCAATGGTCGGTGACATAGTCACCTATGTTAGAGTATATTGACTTAGGAGTCAAGTGAGATCACTTGATCATAGGTCATACTCATCGTTAAGCTCAAAAATGGGGTTGCCATTTTTCATTTAAGCGTCTTGATGTATTCTCATCTTGTTGATTTGCTTTAGCTCATGACTTGGAGTAAAACTTCTCTAAGATGGAATATCATACCTTGGGTTTGTTGTTGAACTTAGTCATGGAGTCCATCAAGAGTTGGGAGAACCCTTTGGAATTTGAAGTTCATCTTCCAACATGAGTTAGTTTTGCAAGGAAAAACACTTGTGTATCCAAAATGACAAAAGTGAAAATTTATCATAAGGACATTGTCAAAGGATATGTTGAGTGGTGATTTGTTCCTTGATCACAACAACCAAAACATAGATACTTGGTTATGACAAGATTGAAATAAATATGGCCTAGAGGCAATAATAAAGTTGTTATTTATATTTCCTTATGCCATGATAAATGTTTATTATTCATGCTAGAATTGTATTAACCGGAAACTTAGTACATGTGTGAATACATAGACAAATAGAGTGTCACTAGTATGCCTCTACTTGACTAGCTCGTTGAATCAAAGATGGTTAAGTTTCCTAGCCATAGACATGAGTTGTCATTTGATTAACGGGATCACATCATTAGAGAATGATGTGATTGACTTGACCCATTCCGTTAGCTTAGCACAATGATCGTTTAGTTTGTTGCTATTGCTTTCTCCATAACTTATACATGTTCCTATGACTATGAGATCATGCAACTCCCGAATACTAGAGGAACACTTTGTGTGATACCAAACGTCACAACGTAACTGGATGATTATAAAGGTGCTCTACAGGTCTCTCCGATTTTGTTTGTTGAGTTGGCATGGATCAAGATTAGGATTTGTCACTCCAATTGTTGGAGAGGTATCTCTGGGCCCTCTCGGTAATGTACATCACAATAAGCCTTGCAAGCAATGTAGCTAATGAGTTAGTTACGGGATGTAGCATTATGAAATGAGTAAAGAGACTTGCCGGTAACGAGATTGAACTAGGTATTGAGATACGGACGATCGAATCTCGGGCAAGTAACATACCGATGACAAAGGGAACAACGTATACCGTTATGTGGTTTGACCAATAAAGATCTTCGTAGAATATGTAGGAGCCTGTATGGCATCCAGGTTCCTCTATTGGTTATTGACCGGAGACATGTCTCGGTCATGTATACATAGTTCTCGAACCCGTAGGGTCCGCACGCTTAACGTTCGGTGACGATCGGTATTATGAGTTTATGTGTTTTGATGTACCGAACGTAGTTCGGAGTCCCGGATTTGATCACGTACATGACGAGGAGTCTCAGAATGGTCAAGACGTAAAGATCGATATATTGGAAGCCTAAATTTGGACATAGGAATGGTTCCGAGTGGTTCGGGCATTTTTCCGGAGTACCGGGAGGTTACCGGAACCCCCCGGGGAGTATATGAGCCATATTGGGCCTTAGTGGAATAGAGGAGAGGGAAGGGAAAAGAGGGAGGCGCGCCCCACAAGCCTAATCCAAATTGGGAGGGGGGTCGGGCCCCCTTTCCCTCCTCCCTCTCTCGTCCTTCCTTCCTCTCCTACTCCTACTTGGAAGAGGGGGAATCCTACTCCCGGAGGGAGTAGGACTCCCCTAGGGCACGCCATAGAGAGGGTCGGCCCTCCCCCTCCTCCACTCCTTTATATACGGGGGAGGGGGGCACCCCATAGACACACAAGTTGATCATTGATATTTTAGCCGTGTGCGGTACCCCCCCCCCCTCCACCATAATCCACCTCGGTTATATCGTTGTTGTGCTTAGGCGAAGCCCTGTTCCGGTAGCAACATCATCACCATCATCACGCCGTCATGCTAACGAAACTCTCCCATGAAGCTCTACTGGATCGTGAGTTCGCAGGACGTCGCCGAGTTGAACGTGTGCAGATCGTGGAGGTGCCATAACTTCAGTGCTAGATCGACCGATCGTGAAGACGTACAACTACATCAACCACGTTGTCATAACGCTTCCGCTTACGGTCTATGAGGGTACGTGGACGACACTCTCCCCTCTCATTGCTATGCATCACCATGATCTTGCGTGTGTGTAGGATTTTATTTTTGAAATTACTTCATTCCCCAACAGTGGCATCCAAGCCAGGTTTATGCGTAGATGTCATATGCATGAGTAGAACACAAAGGAGTTGTGGGCGTGGGTATATACATATTGCTTGCCATCACTAGTTGATTATTGATTCACCGACATGGTTGGATGAAGCGGCCCAGACCGACATTACGCGTACGCTTACGCGAGACTGGTTCTACCGATGTGCTTCGCACACAGGTGGCTAGTGGGTGTCTATTTCTCCAGCTTTAGTTGAATCAGATTCAATGAACAGGGTTCTTTCTGAAGATCAAAAAGCAATCACTATACCGCATTGTGGTTTTTGATGCGTAGGTAAGAACGGTTCTTGCTCAGCCCGTAGCAGCCACGTAAAACTTGCAACAACAAAGTAGAGGACGTCTAAATCATTTTTGCAGGGCATGTTGTGATGTGATATGGTCAAGACATGATGCTAAATTCTATTGTATGAGATGATCATGTTTTGTAACACAGTTATCGGCAACTGGGAGGAGCCATATGGTTGTCGCTTTACTGTATGAAATGCAATTGCCATATAATTGCTTTACTTTATCACTAAGCGGTAGCGGTAGTCGTAGAAGCAATAGTTGGCGAAATGACAATGATGCTACGATGGAAATCAACGTGTCGCGTCGGTGACGATGGTGATCTTGATGGTGCTTTGGAGATGGAGATCAAAGGCACAAGATGATGATGGCCATATCATATCACTTATATTGATTGCATGTGATGTTTATCTTTTATGCATCTTATTTTGCTTACATCGATCGTGGCATTATAAGATGATCTCTCACTAAATTTCAAGGTATAAGTGTTCTCCCTTAGTATGCACCATTGCGACAGTTCTTCATGCTGAGACACCACGTGATGATCGGGTGTGATACGCTCTACGTTCACATACAACTGGTGCAAGCCAGTTTTGCACATGCAGAATACTCGGGTTAAACTTGCTGAGCCTAGCATATGAAGATATGGCCTCGGAACACTGAGACCGAAAGGTCGAGCGTGAATCATATAGTAGATATGATCAACATAGTGATGTTCACCATTGAAAACTACTCCATCTCACATGATGATCAGACATGGTTTAGTTGATTTGGATCACGTGGTCATTTAGATGACTAGAGGGATGTCTATCTAAGTGGGAGTTCTTAAGTAATATGATTAATTAAACTTTAATTTATCATGAACTTAGTCCTGATAGTATTTGCATAACTATGTTGTAGATCGATAGCTCGCGATGTAGCTCCCCGTTTATTTTTGATATGTTCCTGGAGAAAAACTATGTTGAAAGATGATAGTAGCAATGATGCGGACTAGGTCCGAGATCCGAGGATTATCCTCATTGCTGTACAGAAGAATTATGTCCTTGATGCACCGCTAGGTGACAGACCTGTTGTAGGAGCAGATGGAGACGTTATGAACGTTTAACAAAGCTCGGTATGATCACTACTTAATAGTTTAGTGCACCATGCTTTACGGCTTAGAACCGGGACTTCAAAAATGTTTTGAACGAAATGGAGCATATGATATGTTCCAAGAGTTGAAATTGGTATTTCGTACTCATGCCCGTGTCGAGAGGTAGGAGAGCTCTGACAGTACTTTTCCTACAAGATGGAGGAGAATAGCTCAACCAGTGAGCATGTGCTCAGATTGTCTGGGTACTACAATTGCTTGAATCAAGTGGGAGTTAATCTTCCAGATAAGATAGTAATTGAAAAAGTTCTCTTGTCACTATCCCCAAGTTACTGGAACTTCATGATGAACTATAATATGCAAGGGATGACGAAAGTAACTCCCTATCTCTTCGCGATGTTGAAATCAGCGAAGGTAGAAATCAAGAAAAGCATCAAGTGTTGATTGTTGACAAGACCACTAGTTTCAAGTAAAAGGGCAAGGGAAAGAAAGGGAACTTCAAGAAGAATGGCAAGCAAGTTTCCACTCCCATGAAGAAGCCCAAAGCTAGACCCAAGCCTGAAACTGAGTGCTTCTACTGCAAAGGAAATGGTCACTGGAAGAGGAACTGCCCTAGATACTTGGCGGATAAGAAGGATGGCAAAGTGAACAAAAGTATATTTGATATACATGTTATTGATGTGTACTTTACTAGTGTTTATAGTAACCCCTCAGTATTTGATACTGGTTCAGTTGCTAAGAGTAATAACTCGAAATGGGAGTTGCGAAATAAACAGGGACTAGTTAAGGGCGAGGTGACGATGTGAGTTGGAAGTGATTCCAAGGTTGATAAGATCACCATCGCACACTCCCTTTACCTTCGTTTTAGTGTTGAATCTAAAATAAATGTTATTTGGTGTTTGCGTTGAGCATGAATATGATTGGATCATGTTTATTGCAAAACGGTTATTCATTTAAGTCAAAGAATAATTGTTGTTCTATTTACATGAATAAAACCTTCTATGGTCATACACTCAATATAAATGGTTTATTGAATCTCGGTCGTAGTGATACACATATTCATAATACTGAAGCCAAAAGATGCAAAGTTAATAATGATAGTGTAACTTATTTGTGGCACTGCCGTTTAGGTCATATTGTTGTAAAGTGCATGAAGAAACTCCATGTTGATGGACTTTTGGAATCAATTGATTAGGAATCACTTGATGCTTGCGAACCATGCCTCATGGGCAAGATGAATAAGACTTTGTTCTTCGAAACAATGGAGCGAGCAACAGACTTGTTGGAAATAATACATACTGATGTGTGCGGTCCAATGAGTGTTGAGGCTCGCGGCGGGTATCGTTATTTTCCGACCTTCACAGATGATTTGAGCAGATATGGGTATATCTACTTGGTGAAACATAAGTCTGAAACATTTGAAAAGTTCAAAGAATTTTAGAGTGAAGTGGAAAATCATCATGACAAGAAAATAAAGTTTCTACGATCTGATGGCAGAAACAAATATTTGAGTTATGAGTTTGGTCTTCATTTGAAACAATGTGGAATAGTTTCGCAACTCACGCCACCTGGAACACCAAAATGTAATGGTGTGTCCGAACGTCATAACCGTACTTTATTATATATGGTGCAATCTATGATGTCTCTTACCGAATTACCACTATCGTTTTGGGGTTATGCATTAGAGACAGCTGCATTCACGTTAAATAGGGCACCATCTAAAAATCCGTTGAGACGACACCGTATGAACTGTGGTTTAGCAAGAAACCTAAGCTGTCGTTTCTTAAAGTTTGGGGTTGTGATGCTTATGTGAAAAAGTTTCAACCTGATAAGCTCGAACCCAAATCGGAGAAATGTGTCTTCATAGGATACCCAAAGGATACTGTTGGGTACACCTTCTATCACAGATCCGAAGGCAAGATATTCGCTGCTAAGAATTGATCCTTTCTAGAGAAGGAGTTTCTCTCAAAAGAAGTGAGAGGCAGGAAGGTAGAACTTGATGAGGTAATTGTACCTTCTCCCGAATTGGAAAGTAGTTCATCACAGAAATCGGTTCCAGTGATTCCTACACCAATTAGTGAGGAAGCTAATGATGATGATCATGAAACTTCAGATCAAGTTACTACCGAACCTCGTAGGTCCAGAGTACGGTCTGTACCAGAGTGGTACGGTAATCCTGTTCTGGAAGTCATGTTACTAGACCATGACGAACCTACGAACTATGAGGAAGCGATGATGAGCCCAGATTTCGCAAAATGGCTTGAGGCCATGAAATCTGAGATGGGATCCATGTATGAGAACAAAGTATGGACTTTGATTGACTTGCCCGATAATCGGTGAGTCATTGAGAATAAATGGATCTTCAAGAGGAAGACGGACGATGATAATTGTGTTACTATCTACAAAGCTCGAATTGTCGAAAAACGTTTTCGACAAGATCAAGGTGTTGACTACGATGAGATTTTCTCACTCGTTTCGATGCTTAAAAGTCTGTCTGAATCATGTTAGTAGTTGCCGCATTTTATGAAATCTGGCAAATGGATGTCAAAACTGCATTCCTTAATGGATTTTTTAAAGAAGAGTTGTATATGATGCAACCAGAAGGTTTTGTCAATCCTAAAGGTGCTAACAAAGTGAGCAAGCTCCAGCGATCCATCTATGGACTGGTGCAAGCATCTCGGAGTTGAAATATATGCTTTGATAAAGTGATCAAAGCATATGGTTTTATACAGACTTGCGGTGAAGCCTATACTTACAAGAAAGTGAGTGGGGCACTACAACATTTCTGATAAGTATATATGAATGGCATATTGTTGATCAGAAATAATGTAGAATTTTCTGGAAAGCATAAAGGAGTGTTTGAAAGGAGTTCTTCAAAGAAATACCTCGGCGAAGCTACTTACATATTAAGCATCAAGATCTATAGAGATAGATCAAGACGCTTGATAAGTTTTTTTCAATGAGTACATACCTTGACAAGATTTTGAAGTAGTTCAAAATGGAACAGTCAAAGAAGGAGTTCTTGCCTGTGTTGCAAGGTGTGAAGTTGAGTAAAGACTCAAAACTCGACCACGGCAGAAAATAGAAAGAGAATGAAAAGGCATTCCCTATGCCTCAGTCATAGGTTCTACAATGTATGCTATGTTGTGTACCAGACCTATTGTGTACCTCACCATAAGTTTCGCAAGAGGGTACAATAGTGATCCAGGAGTGGATCACTGGACAGCGGTCAAAAATATCCTTAGTGGAATAAGGAAATGTTTCTCGGTTATGGAGGTGACAAAGAGTTCATCGTAAAGAATTACGTGATGCAAGCTTTGACACCGATCTGCATGACTCTAAGTCTCGATCTAGATACATATTGAAAGTGGGAGCAATTAGCTAGAGTAGCTCCATGCAAAGCATTGTGGACATAGAAAATTTGCAAAATACTTACGACTCTGAATGTGGCAGACCCATTGACTAAATTTCTCTCACAAGCAAAACATGATCACTCCTTGGGTGTTAATCACATAGCGATGTGAACTAGATTATCGACTCTAGTAAACCCTTTGGGTGTTAGTCACATGGAGATGTGAACTAATCACATAAAGATGTGAACTATTGATGTTAAATCACATGATGATGTGAACTAGATTATTGACTCTAGTGCAAGTGGGAGACTGAAGGAAATATGCCCTGGAGGCAATAATAAAGTTGTTATTTATATTTCCTTATATCATGATAAATGTTTATTATTCATGCTAGAATTGAATTAACCAGAAACTTATTACATGTGTGAATACATAGACAAACAGAGTGTCACCAGTATGCCTCTACTTGACTAGCTCGTTGAATCAAAGATGGTTAAGTTTCCTAGCCATAGACATGAGTTGTCATTTGATTAACGGGATCACATCATTAGAGAATGATGTGATTGACTTGAACCATTCTGTTAGCTTAGCACAATGATCGTTTAGTTTGTTGCTATAGCTTTCTCTAATAACTTATACATGTTCATATGACTATGAGATCATGCAACTCCCAAATACTAGAGGAACACTTTATGTGCTACCAAACGTCACAACGTAACTGGGTGATTATAAAGGTGCTCTATAGGTGTCTCCAATGGTGTTTGTTGAGTTGGCACGGATCAAGATTAGGATTTGTCACTCTGATTGTCGGAGAGGTATCTCTGGTCCCTCTCGGTAATGTACATCACAATAAGCCTTGCAAGCAATGTAGCTAATGAGTTAGTTACGAGATGTAACATTACAAAATGAGTAAAGAGACTTGCCGGTAACGAGATTGAACTAGGTATTGAGATACCGACGATCGAATCTCAGGCAACTAACATACCGATGACAAAGGGAACAACGTATACCGTTATGCGCTTTGACCGATAAAGATCTTCGTAGAATATGTAGGAGCCAATATGAGTATCCATGTTCCTCTATTGGTTATTGACCAGAGACATGTCTCAGTCATGTCTACATAGTTCTCGAACCGGTAGGGTCCGCACGCTTAACGTTCGGTGAGGACCGGTATTATGAGTTTATCTGTTTTGATGTACCGAAGGTAGTTCGGAGTCCCGGATTTGATCACGGACATGACAAGGAGTCTCGGAATGGTCGAGACGTAAAGATCAATATATTGGAAGCCTATATTTGGACATCAGAATGGTTCCGAGTGGTTCGGGCATTTTTTCGGAGTACCGGGAGGTTACCGGAACCCCCCAAGGAGTATATAGGCCTTATTGGGCCTTAGTGGAATAGAGGAGAGGGAAGGGAAAAGAGGGAGGCGCGCCCCCCAAGCCCAATCCGTGGGAGGGGGCCCCTTTCCTTCCTCCCTCTCTCCTCCTTCCTTCCTCTCCTACTCCTACTTGGAAGGGGGGAATCCTACTCCCGGAGGGAGTAGGACTCCCCTAGGGCGCGCCATAGAGAGGGCCGACCCTCCCCCTCCTCCACTACTTTATATACAGGGAGGGGGCACCCCTTAGACACACAAGTTGATCATTGATCTTTTAGCCGTGTGCGGTACCCCCCCCCCCCCTCCACCATAATCCACCTCGGTTATATCGTAGCGGTGCTTAGGCGAAGCCCTGTTCTGGTAGCAACATCATCACCGTCATCATGCCGTCATGCTAACGAAACTCTCCCTCAAAGCTCTACTGGATCGTGAGTTCACGAGACGTCACCGAGCTGAACGTGTGCAGATCACGGAGGTGCCGTACCTTCGGTGCTAGATCGGTCGATCATGAAGACGTACGACTACATCAATCGCGTTGTCATAAGGCTTCCACTTACGGTCTACGAGGGTACATGGATGACACTCTCCCCTCTCGTTGCTATGCATCACCATGATCTTGCGTGTGCATAGGAATTTTTTTGAAATTACTACGTTCCCCAACAAAGATTGCTCATGATATGAGTGTGCTGCAATCTTCTGGAATTGGGCTCATCCAAGTACCTACACGGGTTAGATAACATGCAAGGGGTGCAAATGTATCCAAGACAAATGATCATCAAGATAATAGAAATATCAAGGATTAGTCAAGTAGGCTCATGCCTTGCATGTATCCAAAAGAGTTTCTACTCCAAATTTGAGACATCAATGATGTTCAATTCACCTCTTAATCGACAAAATATCTTTTCGTCAAGCGGTTTAATGAATATATCTGCCAATTGCTTGTCGGTATGAACATGCTTAAGATTGATATCTCCTTTAGCAACATGATCACGAATGAAATGATGACGAACTTCAATATGCTTAGTTCAAGGATGTTGCGCGAGATTTGTGATATCTTAATGGAGCTCTCATTGTCACAAAGCAATGGAACATGTTTCACATGCATCCCATAATCTTTTAGAGTTTGGGTCATTCAAAGTAATTGAGCACAACATGATCCCGCGACAATGTATTCTGCTTCGGCAGTAGATAGGGATACCGAGTTTTGTTTCTTGGAGGGCCAAGATATAAAGGATCTACTAAGAAATTGGCATGTACCCTAAGTGGACTTTCTATCAACCTTGTCACCAGCATAGTCCGAGTCAAAATAGCCAACAAGATCAAAAGATGACCTCTTAGGGTACCAAATGCCAAAATTTGGTGTATGAATCAAATATCTCACTATCCTTTTCACGGCCTTAAGATGACATTCTGTAGGAGCCACTTGATATCGAGCACACATGCACACACTTAGCATAATATCAGGACGGGAGACACAAAGATATAATAATGAACCAATCATAGATCGGTAAATCTTTTGGTCAACCGAGTTGCCATCCTTCATCAAGTCAAGATGTCCACTAGTAGGCATGGGTGTTTTTGTACCTTTGCTTTCTTGCATGTTGAACTTCTTGAAAAGATCCTTGGTATACTTTGTTTGTGAGACAAAGGTACCTTCCTTAGTTTGCTTGATTTGCAAACCAAGGAAAAATTTGAGTTCACTCATCATAGACATCTCAAACTTCTCTGACATTAGCCTTCCAAACTTTTCACTAAAATGAGGGTTAGTAGAACCAAATATGATACCATACCATAAATTTGGCACAAAAATAACTCTCCATTAACCCCTTTAGTAAAAGACTAGAATCATTTTTTCCAATTTCAAAGCCTTTTTCAATAAGAAACTTGGTCAAGCATTTATATCGTTGTCGGATGTGGGGTTCCGGCAAACCCTTAAGGTTCAAACACTGGGGTGCCCGCGAAGTCTTGTCCTCCCACCAATCTACGCCCTAACTCGCTAAGATCTCGCGGACAAACTTGACGAACTCGCAACACGGAAAGACACAAGATTTATACTGGTTCGGGCCACCGTTGTGGTGTAATACCCTACTCTAGTGTGGTGGTGGTGGATTGCCTCTTGGGCTGATGATGAACAATACAATGGGAAGAACAGCCTCCTGAGGTTGAGGTGTTCTTGTGCTTGGCTAACTTGTGTGGGTGAGAGTGATCTCTGATCTCCTGCCTATGGTGGTAGCTAGTCCAACTTATAGAGGCCCTGGTCCTCCTCCCAAATCTTGAGCGGGAAGGGAGCCAACAGAAGTGGTCTTCGCCTGCCAAAGGCTCTGGTGGTGACGCCATCTTGGGCTCCACGATGACCTCTGTCTTGCTGTCCTTCTGGTCTTGGTCTTGTTGCACCAAAATGGCAACCTTTGCCTGATGCCTCGGTACTCCTCGCGTGCGCTGGTTCCCTTAGCACCAAAGAGGAAACAAGGACGATGTGCACGCTGGCGCCCGCCTGGTGTTGATCGTCATGGCTCACGTCACGAGAGCCTTGTGAGGTTCGCCTCACCTTGATATCTCCGCTCCTCGTGAGCCTGCCTGACTAGGCCACTCCAGAGGAGGTCTTGTGTCATCCCCCTCGCGAGGCTTGGCCCCTCACGAGGGTCTTGGATGCCTTGTTAATGAAGTTGGGCCGTACGACCTACTAGCTTAGCCACGCCGCGGGCCGCAGGCAGGCAAGCCTGGGGACCCCCGTTCCCAGTACACCGACAGTAGCCCCCGGGCCCAAGGTGCGCTCGGGCTTGGCTTCACGGTGAAGCCAAGGGTCAAGTACGGAGCACCGCGGGCCCCAAAAGCCTACGGCCTCGGTTGACGTGTGGTAGTTGATTGGACGTGGCGTCTCCACTTCCCCATGCTACCTTGGCAACTGCACGACTTGACGAGTCCCTGCAACATGCAAGGAAAACCATCATTACCTGCGATCGTGGGAGGTGTCGGTTGGCCTTCTCTTGCTATAAATGGGGAGGGGGCAGAGCCCCCGTTGCCCATATCTTCCTGCCTTTCCCCTGTCTTCTTCCTCGCTCCATTGCTCGTTGTGCCACCAATGGCGCCACGAAGGAAGTTCTCCGCCGCTGAGAAGGGAAAGGCCCGTCGCGAGGGACCCGGCTCGCCGGCGCCTAAGCGCGGATGTGGCCGTCCACGCAAGCACGCCACGTCCCCTGGCGTGGCCCATTGTTGGAGCGGCGCCACAGCACGCGGAGGGGGTCGCCCCAGCCATGGCGATCTAGTTGACGAGGGGAGGCGTGCTTTGGTGGCGCGCCCCCCCCCATCCGTGTTTCCACACGGTTGAGGTGTCACCGGAGTTTGTCGCCTGGTCAGAGAATCCGGCCGGCAACTGGCTCCAACTTCCGCGCTTCTTCGCCGACGAGCTGCCGGCCTCTGGTCCAGGCGGACTCTGACTGCAGGCGGATGGTTGCTGCAGCAAGTCTTCTTGGGTTGCAGTCGCGACTTCCGCCGCAGGCAACGTAGCCCTGGCCCGCGGTTGGCAGAGGTTTGCCTGCGCGTGTGGCTTGGGCCTGCGGTGCGCCTTCCACTTCAAGTATGACGGTGAATCAACCCTCTACGTGAGGGTGTTTGGGGAAGATGGTCGCCATGCCGGGTGCTGCCCCGAGGCGAACGATGGTGAGGAGGTGCTTGGTCTCGGGGACGGTCGCGACGAGGATGAGGGTGAGCTTGCCCTTGGGGGCGTCTGTGTCTTGTCCAGCTACGGCGGCTCTTCCTCCGGTGACAGCTCCAGCAGCAGTGGCCACGACCAGCCGCCGTGCCCGCTTTGAAGGCGGCAGTGGGTCATCTCGTCGCCGCACCTCCGTGAAGCGCGAAGAAGGATCCGGCTAGGCTCAGGATGCCGCTAGGGGTCTGACTCCGCAGATTGCCACAACGCTGCTTTTGTTCTACTCTTTTTCCTGCATCAAGAATGTAACCAGTTTGGGCCCAGGGGGGTGTGTATCGAACTATGGTTCCTCGGTTGTGGCACCGTGCGTGTTGTGTCGTTGTTTCGTGCAAAGATAACTTAACCTGGTATATCTGGGACACCCTCTTCCTCACGAGGCGCTCATTTCCTTACGTCCATCTTGCCTTGGTGGCCTGCATTTGTTCGGGAACTGCAAAAGCTCATTAGGAAGTGCGTTAAAAGATTTTCCGCAACGCCCTGGCCCCGACCTGGCACCTTGTATCACGGTACCCAAGGGGCACGAACTAGGAGGGGCATGCCAGCTTTTGGGATCGAATGAGGGTGTCTCACGAGAAGGAAGAGAAGGGAGAAAATGCTCGCGAGGGCACCTACCCAGCCCCCTCACGAGGCATGCGAGAGAGAGAACACGAGCTAACCCGAGTCGGAAAAACGCAGCGAGAGGCGAGGGAGTCAACTCAGCAAGGAATGCCAAAAGCAAATTTTGATTAAGGATAAGGAAGCCAAATACGGAAAGCAAATGAAAAGCCGCGTCCGGCACCCAATCTAGTCTTCAAGTCTTCTCACCGGCGCGGACCTAAGTGCTGCCTCTAGGTGTGGGCAGGAGCCCCGGGGCCTGAGGCTGGCACCCCTGAGACTCCGGGGCATGTACAACCCCAACTCATTATTATGTGAGAGTGTCACGGGTGGCGATTCTTTACAGGCACCGGGCCTTCTTCACAGGCTCTGGGCCTTTCTTCACAGGCTCTGGGCCTTGCTTCACAGGCTTTGGGCCTTGCTTCACAGGCTCTGGCCTTGCTTTATGGGTAAAACTTCCAGAGGTGCTGGATGTTCCAGGCGTTTTGGACTGGTACTCTGTCTTGTGTCTCCAGGCGCACGGCGCCAGGCCTGGAGATGTGGACGACCTTGAATGGGCCCTCCCACATTGGTGAAAGCTTATGCAGCCATTCCCTGGAGAGGACCCGCCTCACGACTAGGTCTCCCGTCTCGAGTGTCCTGGCACGGATGTTGCGGCAGTGGTATCGCCGCAGTGCTTGCTGGTACCTCGCCGCCCGCAGCACAGCTTCGCGGCGATGTTCCTCCACTAACATGAGGTCCATCCCCCGTGTGGCGTCCTACTACGTTTCATCGAACGCCAGGACCTGTGCGGAGCGATGCTTGACCTCGTGAGGGACGACCGCTTCGGCTCCGTAGGCGAGGAAGAATGGAGTCTCTCCCATTGGCTTGGTGGCGGTGGTCCGGATGGACCACAGTACGGACTGGAGCTCGTCGTGCCATCCCCTTTCGCGGGCCTCCAGCTTCTTCTTGAAGGTCCTGGTCTTGAGGCCCCTCAGGACCTCCACGTTAGCATGTTCGGCCTGACCATTGCTCCTGGGGTGGGCCACCGAAGCGTAGCAGATCTGCGTTGCAAGGTTAGCACAGTAGGTTTTGAAGAGGTTGCTAGTAAACTGCGAACAGTTATCTATGATGATGTGGTTGGGGACCCCGAAGCGGCTCACGAGGCCCTTGATGAACTTGACGGCAGAGCTGGCTGGGATAGTACGGACGACTTCCACTTCCGCCCACTTGGTGAACTTGTCGATGGCGATGTAGAGGTAATGGTAGCCCCCTGGCGCCTGAGGGAACGGGCCTAGGATATCCAGCCCCCAGATCGCAAACGGCCATGTGAGCGGGATATTTTGAAGGCCTTGAGTTGGTTGATGGATTTGCTTGGCGTGGAATTGGCAAGCTTCGCAAGACTTCACCAGCTCGGCTGCGTCGTTGAGTGCTGTAGGCCAGTAGAATCCACTGCGGAACACCTTGCCGACGAGGGTCCGTGACGACGAGTGGTGTCCGCAGTCCCCGCCGTGTATGTCAATCAACAACTCCCTTCCTTGGTCGCTAGATATGCAGCGCAGTGTGACATCATTCGGTCGCTTCCTATATAACTCGTCGTCTTGGATATAGTATGTCGTGGCTTGCCGGGCCACGCGCTTCGCCTCCTCTTCCTTCTCTAGCAACGTCTCGTGCTTTAAGTACTCCTTGAATTCCTTGGTCCAGCATTCCTCCTGGGGCTCGAGCACCAAGAGCAGCTGGGCTCCGGAGGTCGGTCCATAGGTCAGGGCTCCCGCGGCCGGAGGCTGGGGGAGCTCCTCCCGAGGCTGAGTCGTGCTTGAGAGAGGTGGCGCAGATGATGGCTTGAAGAGCCGCTCCTCAAAGACGCCTGGCTCCTGAGGTTGCCGCTTGGATGCTCTCCTGGCGATGTCATCGTCTTCCTTGTTGGTGCCCCGGGGCACGTGCTGCAGCTCTAGGCCCGAGAACTATTTCTCCATCTTGCACATCTCCACGAGGTAGGCCTCCATATGATCGTTCTTCGGCTCATACACCTTGTTGGAGAAGTTGACGAGGAGCTGTGAGTCGCCTCTGACGGTGAGGTGCTTCACCCCTAGGGCCGCTGCAGCCTTCAGGCCAGCTATGAGGCCTTCATATTCTGCGATGTTGTTGGAGACCTTCTCACCGTGCTGAAAGCAGAGTTGCACGGCGTAGTAGAGCTTGTCCTAGGTGGGCGAGATGAGTACTGCTCCAGCCCCCGTGCCCTGGTGTGCGAAGGCGCCATCGAAATACATGATCCAACAGTCCGGAGCCTCACTTCCTGGGGAGGTGGACCGGTCTTCTCCTTCCTCAAGTGTCGGGGCATCCGTCCATTCGGCCACAAAGTCAGCAAGTGCGGCCCCCTTGATGACCCTGGTAGTGCTGAACTCCAACTGGAACGCTTGCAACTTGATGTTCCACTCTACGACCCTTCTGGCTGAGTTAGGGCTCCCAAGTATTCTTTCCAGTGGGTAGGCTGAGATGACCTTGATGGGGTGGCCCTGGAAGTAGTGTCATAGCTTGCGCGAGGCCACCAGGAGCGCGAGCAGGAGTTTCTGGGGCATGGGGTAGCGCGCTCTCGCGTCCCGTAGTACGGTGCTGACAAAGTACACCGGGTGTTCCACAAGGGCTGGCATGCTGTCGAGGCTCGGGTCCTGCGGAGACCGGGGCATATCCTGAGGTGGAAGGGTCCCTGAGACCTGACTGTCCTCTGGAGCTTCTGCAACGCCACCCTACCGAGCTTGGCCATCCACTGCTGATGCCTTTGTTGCGCCTTCCTAACCCCGCGCTACTTCAGCCTTGGCCTGGCGGGGCGCGCCCTTGGCTTGGCGCTCCTCCTGGACCGCCACCAACGCCGCGCTGGCAGAGTACGGGTGGTAGCAAGCTAGAGTACCAGAGGCTCGAGGGGCCGTGGTGCCACCATCACTAGGGGCTAGTAAGGTATTTCTTGAGGTCTTGGAAGGCCCGGTCGGCCTCCGGGTTCCACTCAAACGGGCCCTTCCTCTTCATGAGCTTGAAGAATGGTAAGGTGCGCTCTCCCAGTTTGGAGATGAAACGCCCTAACGCAGTCACCCGCCCTGCCAGCTTCTGCATCTCTTTGAGGGTCTGCGGTAGGCTGATGTCCTTGATAGCCTTGACCTTCTCCAGGTTCGCCTCGATCCCCCTATGGGATACGAGGAATCCCAGCAGCTTGCCGGAGGGGACACCGAACACGCACTTCTCCGGGTTGAGCCTTAAGTTCACTTGGCGCAGGCTCTCGAAGGTCTCCTCCAAGTTTTGAATCAATGTCCTTGCCTCGTGAGACTTGACCACTATGTCATCGACGTAAGCCTCTGCGTTCCTCCCGAGCTGCCGCCCCAGAGCGATGTGCATCAACCGCTGAAAGGTCGCACCCGCATTGCGCAGCCCGAAGGGCATGCAGGTGTAGCAGTACACCCCACATGGTGTCAGGAAGGCCGTCTTCTCCACATCTTCCACCGCCATCTTGATTTAATGATACCCTGAGAATGCATCCAGGAAGCACAACAGGTCACACTCGGTGGTGGAGTCAACGATCTGGTCAATGCGCGGGAGTGGGAACGGGTCTTGTGGGCAGGCTTTGTTAAGATTAGTGAAGTTGATGCACATCCGTTCCTTCCCGCCTTTTTTCGGCATCACGACGGGGTTCGCCAGCTGTCGGTGTCAAAACCGGCGGATCTCGGGTAGGGGGTCCCGAACTGTGTGTCTAGGCCGGATGGTAACAGGAGGCAGGGGACACAATGTTTTACCCAGGTTCGGGCCCTCTTGATGGAGGTAAAACCCTACGTCCTGCTTGATTGATATTGATGATATGGGTAGTACAAGAGTAGATCTACCACGAGATCAGAGAGGCTAAACCCTAGAAGCTAGCCTATGGTATGATTGTATGTTGTGATTGTTGTCCTACGGACTAAAACCCTTCGGTTTATATAGACACCGGAGAGGGTTAGGGTTACACAAGGTCGGTTACAAAGGAGGAGATATCCATATCCGTATTGCCTAGCTTGCCTTCCATGCCAAGTAGAGTCCCATCCGGACACGAGACGAAGTCTTCAATCTTGTATCTTCATAGTCTAGTAGTCCGGCCAATGGAGATAGTCTGGCTGTCCGGAGACCCCCTAATCCAGGACTCCCTCAGTAGCCCCTGAACCAGGCTTCAATGACGATGAGTCCTGCGCAGTATTGTCTTCGGCATTACAAGGCGGATTCCTTCTCTGAATACATCACAGAAGAATTTGAATGCAAGGATAGTGTCCGACCCTGCAAAATAAGTTCCACATACCGCCGTAGAGAGAATAATATTTTCGCAAATCCAATTTGCTGACTTGTTTTGGCAGCATGACGTTATGTCATGGCCCGGTGATTATTCGAACCATTTTTCTTCAACCAGCTCCACACATAACGCGAGGCGGTTTCTTGACACGTCTTGTCAAAGCAGAGATCGTGTCCCCTTATTACGGGATTCTCATCAATACAGGCGTGGGTAACCCAACCGCGCCATCAACTACGGCGCTTGGGGGATAAGCGAGTTTTACCAGGCAAGTGGGAACGCTCAGTTTCATCCACCCATATAAAAGGATAAGGATTCACCTTCCTATCCACGCCTTCTTCCTCCTTTGCTCATCCGTTTTTGCACACTCGGGCTCTAGCGCCCAAGTCCACACTTCCCACCTCAACCTTCTCCAACCATGTCCGGAGCGGGAGGCAGGTGGATGGTCTCCTCCGTCACGGAGGGAGACATCAAGAAGCTGCGCGGAGCCGGATACTTAGCCGCGAACATCGCGCATCGGCTGCCCGCTGCGGGGCAGATCGTCCCTACCCCGGAACCTCACGAGAGGGTAGTTTTCCTTCACCACTTCCTCCGTGGACTAGGGTTTCCCCTCCATCCATTCGTCCGTGGTCTCATGTTCTACTATGGGCTGCACTTTCATGATCTGGCCCCGAACTTCATCCTCAACATTTCGGCGTTCATCGTCGTGTGTGAGGCTTTCCTCCGCATATGGCCCCACTTCGGCCTATGGTTAAAGACCTTCAATATCAAGACGAAGGTGGTACGAAGCCAACAAGCAGAATGCGGTGGAGCCATGGTGGGCAAGATGCCCAATGTTATATGGCTCGAAGGCTCCTTCGTGGAGACAATAAAGGGATGGCAATCAGCGTGGTTCTACATCACTGAGCCGCGTGACGCCAAATGGGTGGCAGCCCTTGAGTTTCGATCCGGATTCCCCACACGGCTCACTTCCTGGAAAGAGAAGGGCTTGTCGTGGGGTTCGTCGGTGGAGCTGGATGGCTCCAGAAATGTATCTAGAGTATGGCGAGCAAGAAGCTCAAGCTTGTCAACATAGTCCAAGTTATGCTCATCCGTCGGATCCTCCCATGTCAACAACGGGATTTTACCTTGTGGGAGTTCGACCCGGCCCGGCACCAGACTCTAAGCGAGCTCTTTGATACGACGCACAAGGACGTCTAGAAGGTGTTGTTCAAGGGCGCCGAGGTCCCTCCTTCTCTCGCCGAGGACCGCGGACTAAGCGCAAAGCGCCTAGCGCATTCGGTGAGTTCAATATGTCCCATAGGACATTTATTTTCCCTGGCTTAATTATGTGTGGGGTCTAATCTCCGTGCCTTTGACAGGACTGGGTGGAGATGTCGGGGCAGATTAACTGCCCGGCCCCTTTGCCCGAAGATACTGCGGGTGCTCTCCTGACGGAGATGCTGACTCCGGCTCCTTACAAGGTCCCGGAGAAGACCAAGAAGGCCAAGGGAACCCGAAAGAGTTCCCGGTGCCAGGTGTTATCGGACTCATCGTCCAATAACTCTGCGGCACACTCCTCCCCCGAAGACGAGGAGGAAGAAGAAGATGCTCCCCCTCCAGGCGGGGTAGACAAGAAAAGGAAGGCCGCCCCAACTGGGGAGGCCGAAGGGTCCAAGAAGGGGAGGACTCTCCTTCCGGACAGTTCCACCGCCGCCAACGAGGGCGAAGACGAGTGGTTGCCCCGGGCCAAGCCCACGAGGAGATCGTAAGTATTCAGATACCAGAGTAACTCATAGAATTCCTTTGTCGCACTGTTTTTCCAAACACCGAACATAATTATGCAGGTCGCCATGAGCCAGTATCGATGTATCATCGGACGGCTCCCTGGGCTCGTCGGACATGGATAGCGATCCAGTCCCAACCGCCACCTCCCCTCATCCTGCTGATGACGCTGAGGTGCTGTCTCAAGAGGCACCGGGTCGAGGGGAGACAGTCCTGGAGGCGCCTCAAGGCGACCTTCCGGACTCCGGGAGCCGAGGGGACGGGGCCCCTGAGAGCTCCGAGTTCTGCCCTTAGCCGAACACCGCGCCAGACCCTCCAGCGGTTCCGGGATCGGGCAGGCGGCCTCCTTCTAAGAGGGGCAAGACGCCTGTGCCGGTGACCTCTGTCCATCCAGAGGCGCCGGACAATCTGCTGGAAGTGCTTCGCAGCGCTTCCATCGACGAGGAGCACCGCACTATCATGAGTGCGGTGGTCCAGAAGGTTCAGTCCGCCAAGAGCGGATTGACTAAAGCCTGTGCCAGCCTTCTAACAGGCTTTGAGGTAAGTGTTTTAAAATGTAGTAGACATGTTACCGCATAGACAGTAGCCCCTGATGCTTTGTTCGGTGTTCACAAAGAAAAGCCGAGCAGAGGATCAAATAATATCGCAGGAGTCTAATATAAGTATGTCAATATGCATATGCAGGCTTCGCTGCTGGTGTCCGCAGCACTGACTACGGAGGTTGCCATACTGAAGCAGGACCTCGAGGGGTCCAGGAAAGAGCTCGGATTTGCCAAGAGGCAGCTCGAGGAGAACAAGGGTAAGTAATACCCTGTCTATAGATATGTATATATAAAAGAAGACGCGATTGCAAAATGACAGGATCAACGTATATTTGCCAGGGGCCACGACCGAGGTCGTGACCCTGAAGCAAGCGCTAACCAAGGCCAAGGATATAGCGGCCAAGGAGTGCACCGAGCGAGAGAAGCACGAGGCTCGGGTGGGCGAGGTGCAGGAAGAGCTCCAGGCTCTCGTGGCGAAGCACGGGGCGTTGGAGCTTGACTCAAAGACGCGGGAGTCTGAGCTTGCCGCAGCCCTCGAGAGCGCAAGAAGTGCCAAGGCCGAAGCCCAAAAGGCCCTCCAGGAGATCGACGCAATGAAGAAGATAGCGCGGGTAAGGCTTTCTATATGCAAAGCAAGCATGTAAAAGTAAGTTACCGATTACTTACCCGAATCCCGAGCTCTCCAGGAGCATTCGCAGATTTGCCCCGCAGTGTGTCCGATGCCGCACAATTTTACCAGGCCGAGGATGGAAGCTCAACGGAGAAGCTCTTCTGGTCTCAGTATGCTGAGGCCGAACACCCGGTGCCAATGAGCGACCACCTGAAGCAGATGGTCGAGCTACATAAGGCGGCCGATCGGGCCATGAAGAGCTTGAAAGGATCGAGAAGAGGTGTCTAGAGGGGGGTGATTAGACACTAATTGCCAAAAGTTGCAGTTTTTAATATTCGTAAGTTTAAGTGGAGTTTAAGAACAAGTTTAACAAACACAATACATATCAAGCAAGCATGCAATGAGTATATGAGAAGCGGGAAGTAAAGCATGCAACTTGCAAGAATGTAAAGAGAAGGGTTTGGAGTATTCAAACACAATTGGAGACACGGAGGTTTTTGTCGTGGTTCCGATAGGTGGTGCTATCGTACATCCACGTTGATGGAGACTTCAACCCACGGAGGGTAACGGTTGCGCGAGTCCATGGAGGGCTCCACCCACGAAGGGTCCACGAAGAAGCAACCTTGTCTATTCCATCACGGTCGTCGCCCACGAATGACTTGCCTCACTAGCGGTAGATCTTCACGAAGTAGGCGATCTCCTTGCCCTTACAAACTCCTTGGTTCAACTCCACAATCTTGTTGGAGGCTCCCAAGTGACACCTAGCCAATCTAGGAGACACCACTCTCCAAGAACTAATAAATGTTGTGTTGATGATGAACTCCTTGCTCTTGTCTTCAAATGATAGTCTCCCCAACACTCAACTCTCTCACACAGGATTTGGATTTGGTGGAAAGAAGATTTGAGTGGAAAGCAACTTGGGGAAGGCTAGAGATCAAGATTCATATGGTTGGAATGGAATATCTTGACCTCAACACAAGTGTAGGTGGTTCTCTCTTAGAAAATGTGTATTGGAAGTGTAGGTATGTTCTGATGGCTCTGTCTACAAATGAAGAGTGGGTGGAGGGGTATATATAGCCTCCACACAAAATCTAACCGTTACACTCAATTTACCAATCTCGGTGAGACCGAAGGGAAAAACTCGGTCGGATCGATTTAGTAAACCTAGTGACCGTTAGGGTTTTCGGTGGGACCGACTAGTTCAACTTGGTGGAATCGATGTGCTAGGGTTAGGGCAAAACCAAAACTCGATTTGACCGATTACTAAAACTCGGTGGGACCGATTTGGGTAATAAGCGAAACAGAGAGTTGGCCAAGCAAACTCGGTGGGGCCGATTGCATATCTCGGTGGGACTGAAAATGTTGCAATAGGTAACAGAGAGTTTGCAAGCCCATCTCGGTGAGACCGAGATCCCATCGGTGAGACCGAACTGATTAGGGTTTCTGGCAGTGGCTATGTTAACTGAACTCGGTGGCTCCGGATAGAAAGAATCGATGGGGCCGAGTTTGACTTTTGGTTTAGGTCATATGTGGATGTGGGAAGGTAGTTGAGGGTTTTGGAGCATATCACTAAGCATTTTGAGCAAGAAAGCCATTAAGCAACACCTCATCCCCTCTTGATAGTATTGGCTTTTCCTATAGACTCAATGTGATCTTGGATCACTAAAATAGAAAAATGTAGAGTCTTGATCTTGAAGCTTGAGCCAATCCTTTGTCCTTAGCATCTTGAAGGGGTTCCACATACTCTAGTCCATGCCACTCCATTGTTGAACTTATCTGAAACATACTAGGTAAAAGTGTTAGTCCAACAAGAGATATGTTGACATTAATTACCAAAACCACCCAGGGAGCACTTGTGCTTTCAATCTCCCCCTTTTTGGTAATTGATGACAACATACATCAAAGCTTTAGATAAAGATATAAAGAATAACAAGTAAAGCTTTGGAAAGACATGTAACATGCATAGGCTCCCCCTACATGTATGCAATCATGTGAATATTGAATATAGGATCATGTGAATGCGTAAACATGACAGAGTAAGCAATGTGTTACATGTATCTTGGCTATATGCGTCAGAGCAAATGATGTGAATGTGAGAAATGTACCTTCATGCTCATGAGTCCTTCTTGCAAACAGTATGTACATCAGCAAGAACTTCTCATTCACATGACTGTGATGCATATACTTACCTTGTGGTCTTGAGTTGGCTTAGGATGGGATGAACCTGCGCAAACAAGGTTAAATAACACAGATACACCTACTGACCAGAGCAAACAAGAGAAACCACAAGAGAACCAAGACTTGGATGACATGTAGAGTGAGTACTAAATACCACATTGCATATAGACATGCCCCCAAAGGTAAAGATATGCAATAAAATCAGAGATTTCCTTCCGTTAGATGTCTTGCTCCCCCTGAATCTGCATGGGATATTGGGAGAAGATAGGGAACAGAAAATCAGAGCAACAAAAAAATAAACAACTGAGCTTGAGCTAAAGCAAGCAACCAAACATGTCTTTCCCCTCTTAAAGACATGTGACATCTCTCCTCTTGAACACCAAGCATCTGGGGTCTTTGATGATATTACTTTCTCCTAGTTGAGAAACTCTCTCCCCCTGAGTATTCTCTCTTTCTCCCCCTGTAGGAAGGATTAAGCTTTGATGTGATCTCTCTCCCCCTTTGACACCAATTTCCAAGAAGGGCTCTTCTGGACATGTGATGCAAATGGGTTGGTCCTTGAGTCACAGAGCAAAGCAACATGTCTAATATGATGCTGGCAGAGGACAAGAATCATTGAGTGGAGCTGGAGCAAACAGAAATCAGGAATAAGTGTCAAGTTGGTTTTCCTGTGATGAAATTGGTGACTCCGAGTTGTGTGCTTCGGTTGCACCGAAGGATTTCGGTTGGGCCGAAGAGAACAAACCGGTGTGACTGAGTTCATCAGAGTGAAACCACTTGTCACCTCAGCTCACTAGACAAGTAAGATCTCACAAGGATATGCAAGGAATTAACTGAAAGATTTGCAATGAATTGGATGCAGAAAATGCAGAACAAAAAGGAAAGAAAAGAAAATAAAAGTTCTAGATGAAGTGAAAGGGGAAACAAATATGCAAATGCAAAAGCACGGAGAAACACTAGAGAACTTCATCTAGAAATGGTCGGTGACAAAGTCACCTATGTTAGAGTATATTGACTTAGGAGTCAAGTGAGAGCACTTGATCATAGATCATACTCATCGTTTAAGCTCAAAATGGGGTTACCATTATTCGTTTAAGCCATTTGATGTATTCACATATTGTCGAGTTGCTTTGACTCATGACTTGGAGTAAAGCTTCTCTAAGATGGAATAACATACCTTGGGTGGTGGTGTTGATCTTGTTCATGTAGTTGAACTTGTGTGGGTTGCTCAAGGTTGATGTAGTTCATCAAGGGTTGGGAGCACCACTTGGAGTTTGAGTTCATCTACCTACATGGGTTAGCTTTGCAAGGAAGAGCACTTGCGTATCCAAAATGACAATCATAAGACTCAACATGGAATTTTCCAAAGGATATATTTGAATGGTTTCGTGCTTCCTTGTCTTCAACCACCATTGTGTAGAGACTTGGTGATGTAGAGATTGCTCAAGATGTGAGTGAGTTGCAATCTCATATATTTAGATTCAACCAAGTACCTACACGGGTTAGATAACATGCAAGGTACAAATATATCCGAGACATATGAATAGCATCGTAAGAGAAATATCGAGGATTAGTCATAGGCTCACGCCCCGCATGTATCAAATGGAGTTCCTACTCCAAGTTTGAAGCATCAATGATGTTCAATTCACCTCTCAACCTGCAAAACACTTTCTCATCAAGTGGTTTAGTGAATATATCCGCCAATTTCTTATCGGTGCGAACGTGCTTACGGTTAATGTCCCCTTTTGCAACATGATCTCGAATGAAATGATGACAAACTTCAATATGCTTAGTTCAAGAATGTTGCACAAGATTGTGAGAAATCTTAATAGCACTTTCATTGTCACATAGCAATGGAACATGTTTCACATATATCCCATAATCTTTAAGATTTTGGGTCATCCAAAGTAATTGAGTGCAACATGAACCAGCGGCAATGTATTCCGCTTCGGCGGTGGATAAGGATACCGAGTTTTGTTTGTTGGAAGACCAAGACACAAGAGATCTACCAAGGATTGACAAGTACCCGAAGTGGACTTTCTATCAACCTTGTCTCCGGCATAGTCCAAATTGGAGTAGCCAACAAGATCAAAAGAGGACGTCTTAGGATACCAAATGCCAAAATTTGGTGGATGGATTAGGTATCTCACTATCCTTTTCACAGCCTTAAGATGACATTCTTTAGGAGCAGCTTGATATTGTGCACACATGCACACACTTAGCATAATATCGGGACGAGAGGCACATAGATATAACAATGAACCAATCATAGAGCGATAAACCTTTTGATCAACCGGTTCACCATCTTTTGTCAAATCAAGATGTCCACTAGTAGGCATGGGTATAGTCATACCTTTGCATTCTTGCATATTGAACTTCTTGAATAAGTCATTGGTGTACTTCGTTTGAGAGACAAAGGTACCTTCCTTAGTTTGCTTGATTTGCAAACCGAGAAAGAATTTGAGTTCACTCATCATAGACATCTCAAACTTCTACGACATTAGCTTTCCAAACTTCTCACTAAAATGAGGGTTAGTTGAACCAAATATGATATCATCAACGTAAATTTGGCACACAAATAGTTCTCCATTAACCCTTTTAGTAAAAAGAGTAGAATCAATTTTACCAATTTCAAAGCCTTTTTCAATAAGGAACTTGGTCAAGCATTTATACCATGCTCTAGGAGCTTGTTTAAGACCATAAAGGGCTTTGTGAAGTTTTATAACATGATTAGGTTTCTTAGGATTTACGAAGCTGGGAGGCTGCTTAACATAAACTTCCTCTTCGATTTTGCCATTTAGAAAAGCACTCTTAATGTCCATTTGGTACAAGGTGATATTATGGTGATTAGCATAAGCAAGTAATATGCGAATGGACTCAAGTCTAGCAACGGGAGCATATGTCTCACCATAGTCCATACCTTCAACTTGTGTGTAGCCTTGGGCGACGAGACATGCTTTGTTGCGAACCACTTGTCCATCTTCATCTTGCTTGTTGCAAAACACCCATTTGGTACCAATGATGTTGTGGTTGTTGTCGGGTTTCTCGACTAATGTCCACACTTGATTTCTCTCAAAGTTGTGTAGCTCTTCATGCATAGCGTTTATCCAATCCGGATCCTCCAATGCTTCTTCAACCTTCATAGGTTCAATGCTAGAGATGAATGAGTAATGTTCAAAAAAGTTAGCTAAACGAGTTTTAGAGCGAGTGATTCTCCCGGTTTGGATATCATTGTAGATTTGTTTGATGGGATGATCCTTAGCAATTCTTGCTCGAACTCGTGAAAGCTTTTGCTTGGGTCGGGGTGGAACATCCTCTTCATCTTGTTCTTCTTCTTGGCCTTCTTCATTGTTGACGTTGTCGTTCTCTTGTCATGGTGGAGAAGGAGGTTGTTGATGTTCATCTTGGTGTGCTCCCTCGTTTTCTTCATCTTGGCGTGTCCCACTTGTGGATGCTTCCGTATCAACTCTTGGTTCACCTTGTAGTGAGGTAGAAGCTTCCACTTGGATGGACGAGGTACTCTCCTTCACTTCCGTTGGAAAAATCTTGCCAATGGACAAGTCTTGAATTGCTTCCGAAGGGTCTTCATCTCCTACATCAATTGGCAATTGCTCTACTTGTGAGCCGTTAGATTCATCAAACTTCACATCTACCGTCTCTTCAACCTTTCGGGTGAAATTGTTGTAGACATGGTAAGTGTGAGAGTTTGAGCCATAACCAAGTAGGAAACCTTCATGAGATTTAGGAGCAAATTTAGAACGATGATGCTTATCAAGAATGTAGCACTTTGAACCGAATACTCGAAAGTATCCAACTTGGAGTTTGTTACCGGTGAGGAGCTCGTATGCCGTCTTGCCGAGTAGCTTGTGAACATACAAGTGATTTATTGCATGGCAAGTTGTCTCAACCGCTTCCCCCAAAAGTGCTTTGGCGTTTTGTAGTCATCAAGCATCGTTCTTGCCATCTCGATAAGAGTCCGGTTCTTCCTTTCAACAACTCCATTTTGTTGAGGTGTGTACATAGCCGAGAACTCATGTGAAATCCCTTCTTCGTCAAGAAAGGTGTCCACGTTTGCGTTCTTGAACTCCGTTCCGTTGTCACTCCGAACCTTCTTGATCTTCACGTCAAACTGGTTTTGGGCCTTCCTAGCAAAGTTTTTGAAGATCTTTTGGACCTGCGATTTGTCATCAAGAAAGAACACCCACGTAAATCTTGAAAAATCATCAACTATGACTAGACCAAATGAGTTACCACCGAGACTCTTGTAGGCATTTGGACCAAAGAGATCCATGTGAAGTAGCTCGAGTGGTCTTCTTGTGGTCATGATGTTCTTCGCGTGGTGACTTCCTCCAACTTGTTTCCCTGCTTGACAAGCACTACAAAGTCTATCCTTGTCAAATATGACATCTTTTATTCCAAGGATATGATCACCTTTAATAAGCTTATCAAGATTTCGCATACCAACATGACCTAGTCTTCTATGCCACAACCAGCCTTTAGAAGATTTGGCAATTAAGCAAGTTTTAGGTTGAGCCTTTTTAGTGAAATCAACAATGTAAAGATCTCCTCTATGTATACCGGTAAAGACCATTTTATGATTATCTCTACGAAACACTTGGCAGTCTACTTCAGTAAATAGGACATTGAAACCGAAATCAGCAAGTTTAGATACTGAAAGTAAGTTGTAGCCAAGAGATTCAACGAGCATGACATTTTGTATGGAGCTATCATGTGAGATGGACACCTTACCAAGGCCAACCACCTTACCCTTTGAATTATCACCAAAAGTGACATACTTTCGAGGGCCATCATTTTCAGCAAGCTCACGGAACATGTCTTTATCTCTGGTCATTTGATCAGTACATCCACTATCAAGGACCCATTCCTTTCCTCCAGCCATGTAGCCGCGAAGATTTGCCATAAGACCAAAATTTCTCATGGCATCATCGAGATCATAGTCACTATCATCATCATCATCCTCATCCTCATCCGAGTATTCATGTTCAACATCATCTTGTGATTGATCAATTCCTAGAGAGGGCAATTCATTAGATAAATGATCATTTCTATAGTTATCTTTATGAATCCTAATAGCTCTAGAAATGATATTGCTAATGATTCCAACATCTCCTTTGGCACTTGTAAGATCAGTAAGCTCAAATAAGCAGTCACCAAATTTGGGATCATTGGAACTCATCTTAATCAAAGCAATAGACTTATGGAGGATTTCATCTAGATCTTTCAAGGAGTAATTAGGAAAGAGTTCCTCAAGGAATTTCCATATGGTGTAGGCACACTTAAGAGTCGGCAAACATCCAATCAAGTTTCCAGGCAAGCCTCTAGTGATAAGATTAACAGTTCTAAGATTGCGAATCATGTCAATATCTTCATCTAGGGTAGGGTGCAAAGGATCAACATGAGGTGCACAAGGGCTAGTAATGCACTTGTTCAAATGATATTCATTGAAAATCTCAAGCATTTCATTTTTCCACTCATGAAGATACTCTCCATCAAGAATAGGCACTCTATGTCTAAGACTCCCCAAAGTAGAAACATCCATCTTCCTCCAATGCTGTTTAAACCAAGGCAATGGAGACCAATGCTCTGATACCAATTGAAAGGATTGAGAAGAGGTGTCTAGAAGGGGGTGATTAGACACTAATTGCCAAAAGTTGCAGTTTTTAATATTCTTAAGTTTAAGTGGAGTTTAAGAACAAGTTTAACAAACACAATACATATCAAGCAAGCATGCAATGAGTATATGAGCAGCGGGAAGTAAAGCATGCAACTTGCAAGAATGTAAAGAGAAGGGTTTGGAGTATTCAAACGCAATTGGAGACACAGAGGTTTTTGTCGTGGTTCCGATAGGTGGTGCTATCGTACATCCACGTTGATGGAGACTTCAACCCACGGAGGGTAACGGTTGCGCGAGTCCACGGAGGGCTCCACCCACGAAGGGTCCACGAAGAAGCAACCTTGTCTATTCCATCATGGTCGTCGCCCACGAAGGACTTGCCTCACTAGCGATAGATCTTCACGAAGTAGGCGAT
Organism: Triticum aestivum; assembly: GCF_018294505.1. NCBI lineage: Eukaryota > Viridiplantae > Streptophyta > Magnoliopsida > Poales > Poaceae > Triticum > Triticum aestivum. Next base: position 127,299,728 of record NC_057809.1, on the reverse strand, counting down.
CTCCTTTCCCTTACAAACTCCTTGGTTCAACTCCACAATCTTGTTGGAGGCTCCCAAGTGACACCTAGCCAATCTAGGAGACACCACTCTCCAAGAAGTAACAAATGGTGTGTTGATGATGAACTCCTTGCTCTTGTGCTTCAAATGATAGTCTCCCCAACACTCAACTCTCTCTCATAGGATTTGTATTTGGTGGAAAGAAGATTTGAGTGGAAAGCAACTTGGGGAAGGCTAGAGATCAAGATTCATATGGTTGGAATGGAATATCTTGACCTCAACACAAGTGTAGGTGGTTCTCTCTTAGAAAATGTGTATTGGAAGTGTAGGTATGTTCTGATGGCTCTGTCTACAAATGAAGAGTGGGTGGAGGGGTATATATAGCCTCCACACAAAATCTAACTGTTACACTCAATTTACCAATCTCGGTGAGACCGAAGGGAAAAACTCGGTCGGACCGATTTAGTAAACCTAGTGACCGTGAGGGCTTTCGGTGGGACCGACTAGTTCAACTCGGTGGAACCGATGTGCTAGGGTTAGGGAAAAACCAAAACTCGGTTTGACCGATTACTCAAACTCAGTGGGACCAATTTGGGTAATAAGCGAAACAGAGAGTTGGCCAAGCAAACTCGATGGGGCCGATTGCATATCTCGGTGGGACCGAAAATATTGCAACAGGTAACAGAGAGTTTGCAAGCCCATCTCGGTGAGACCGAGATCCCATCGGTGAGATCGAACTGATTAGGGTTTCTGGCAGTGGCTATGTTAACTGAACTCGGTGGCTCCGGATAGAAAGAATCGGTGGGGTCGAGTTTGACTTTTGGTTTAGGTCATATGTGGATGTGGGAAGGTAGTTGAGGGTTTTGGAGCATATCACTAAGCACTTTGAGCAAGCAAGCCATTAAGCAACACCTCATCCCCTCTTGATAGTATTGGCTTTTCCTATAGACTCAATGTGATCTTGGATCACTAAAATAGAAAATGTAGAGTCTTGATCTTGAAGCTTGAGCCAATACTTTGTCCTTAGCATCTTGAAGGGGTTCCACATCCTCTAGTCCATGCCACTCCATTGTTGAACTTATCTGAAACATACTAGGTAAAAGTGTTAGTCCAATAAGAGATATGTTGACATTAATTACCAAAACCACCCAGGGAGCACTTGTGCTTTCAGAGCTTTATAGTCTGGCTGTGGCCTGGCGACGCCCTTCCGAATAGCTTCTTCGGCCTGGTGAGGCGGCTTGTGGATGCCTGCCCGCGGCTAGAGGTCGTCAAGCGATCTGTCTGCATTGAAGGTGCACGTCGGGCTTTCGCCCGTGTGAAATTGCAGTGGGTCAAGCTAGACGCCGTTAAGCTGATCAAGGAGGGGCCGCCGGAGGGCAAGGAGAACCGCCACCCCGAGATGTACTACGAGGGTGTTCTGCCGGGTGCCCGTCTCATCGCGGATGAGTGCTCAAAAGATGTAATATTTGAATGAGACTTGCTCATTTTATCCTGTATTTATGAAAACTTGTTTCATATGCGCTATGCAACACTTGTTTGAATTTAAAATATTACCTTCTGTTTGGCTATTTATCCAATCTGAGAGATGGCTAGTCCTCGGCTTCTGCCCCCATGCCGTGAGTGCTAGGGTGTTCGGGATAAACCTGAGCACTCTTGTTCCCATGTTTGGGTCCTTCGAGGGAGGTGCTCAGCACAGCGAACAAGGCAACCGGACTAATAATGCTTTATCACTCTCACTTAGCCATAGAATTCTATAATTTTAAATTTCGGCGAAGCCCCTAGTATTCGGAAGGCCGAATTTGGGGCGCGATACACGCCTTTAAGCCGGACAGGGCCGGCCCCTCACTCTAAGCGGCATAAGTCTTTAGGGACTCAAAAACCTCGCCGAACAGCGACCAGTCTCTCGCCTTATCATGACAGTCAGTTTTAGCTTTCTCTATTAAGGTGTTGAACCCACCAGAACCGGGGCACAATCGCAGTAGTTCTCCTAGCGCTACCTTAGCTGATAGAGCGGAACGTAAGGTACCAAAACATAGGAGTCGGGCAAACCCAACATTTAACCAAAGACATGATTCGGAGCTGATGCATATAATGCTATAAGTTCGGGGTGCCGCACTTGTGAAAGTGTTCGGACTTTTCACATCGTATTGTGAGGTACGTAAGCCCCTGGTGTATTAGCCGTACCAAGGTGTACGGTTGCAAGGCATCATTAATGAACACACACACACACACACACACACACACACACACACACACACACACATATATATATATATATATATATATAACAAGAATGCAATAATAGTCGTAATGTCATACATTGTTTATTAAAAAATTGCGTTAAAGCAGAGTGATACAGATAGTGCGATAAGCAAAGACTAGGACTATGTCCCTTCCAAGGGCAAGCTGAGGAATGATATTAAATCGAATATTTCGCTCATTACTGTAATCAGCCTGGGAATTCTGTGGTATGACGTAGCTGTCTGCCTCCTTGGTTGCTGCATCATGTGTTCGGCAATAGTGCTGCCGGACAGTGTTTCCAGAGATTAAGGTCTTGAAAAAAAGAAACATAACCAAACGGGAAGCCCCTAGTGCGGTTTAAGCCGCGTCTTGGGGCGTGCCGCAGTTGTTCCCCCCTCCCCACCTGTGCCCATGGTATTTTTAATGCGTAATTATGTACGCGCAGCACGAGTTTTGCCATTGGACTGGGATTGGGGTGGCCGCCGTATTGCTACCCGAGCTCAGATCGTGCCAGGCGGTCTATTTGCCGATTGCCCCGAGCGCGCTTGAAGGTGTCCAGGCTTTGAAGCGCCGAACTGGTTGATTGCCTTGAGAGGCTGCTTTGCGCTTCTGCTGCGAGGGCCGCGGTGTGCTCCTCTGTTCGGAGAGAGCGCTCTGTGTTTCTGAAAGTGCGTTATATCGACTAGAGGGGGGGTGAATAGGCGATTTTTATGAAAGTCTTCAAAACGTGGAAGTTATGAAGACAAACGATAGAAATAAACCTATTACCCTGCAGCGGAAGGTAGACTACACTAGGCAAGCCATAGTCAAGTATTCAATGGAGTGAAAGCACAATGACTAATAGCAGCAATGTAGTAAGGATCAGGTAGGAAGATATTATGAAGCCAAACAGAAAATGCAGTCACTCAGTGAAGATAAAAGATAGTGCAATCATACAATGACTTCACAAGGAGTAACAGTAAGGAAGGGAAGATGAAACTAGTGACTCGTTGAAGACAATGATTTGTTGGACCAGTTCCAATTGCTGTGACAACTGTACGTCTGGTTAGGGCGGCTAGGTATTTAAACCTTAGGACACACAGTCTCGGACACCCAGTCCTGAACACGCAGCTCAGGACACCCAGTCCTCACCGTATTCCCCTTGAGCTAAGGTCACACAGACCTCGCCCAATCACTCTGGTAAGTCTTCAAGGTAGACTCCCAAACCTTCACAGACTTCGTTCACCGGCAATCCACAATGTCTCTTGGATGCTCAGAACGCGACGCCTAACCGGCTGGAGGATGCACAGTCCTCAAGTGTAATAAGTCTTCAGATCACACAGACAAGAAGACTTAAGTGATGCCTAATTCTCTTTGGCTATGGGTGGTTAGGGCTTTATCCTCGCAAGGAATTCTCTCTCAAAGGCTTCGAGGTGGGTTGCTCTCAAACGACAAAAGCCGTACTCTAAGAGCAGCCAACCGTTTATGGTTGTAGGGGGTGGGCTATTTATATCCACTTGGCAACCCGACCTGAGTTGTCCGAAATGACCCTGTGTCACTAAGGAACTGACACGTGTTCCAACGGTCAGAATTCAAACTCACACGGCAACTTTACTTGGGCTACAAGCAAAGCTGACTTGTCCGACTCTGGACAAGATTCGTTCTCAAAGTCTTCACTCGAAGACATAGGTTTTGTTTAAGCATCACTTCAGTCATTCTGACTGGTTCTCTTGGACCCCACTTAACAGTACGGTGGTTCCTATGACTCAACACGGAAGAAAAAGAACTACAAAAGATCTAAGTCTTCGAGCTCCATAGGCTTCATGCGGTGTCTTCTCTTGTCATAGTCTTCAATGTGAATATCTTCATATACCACCTTTGACTTCAATGTCTTCATACATTTTTAGGGGTCATCTCTGGTAGGAAAACCGAATCAATGAGGGACTTCTACCTGTGTTATCCTGCAATTCTCACAAACACATTAGTCCCTCAACTAGGTTTGTCGTCAATACTCCAAAACCAACTAGGGGTGGCACTAGATGCACTTACAATCTCCCCCTTTTTGGTGATTGATGACAAACTAGTTGAAGTTTTCAACGGGGAATATAATCTGTGAAATTGTAAAGGATAAGGAATCGTCTTCATAAGTTGCAAGGGCTCCCCCTGAAGATGTGCATATAAGTAATTTGCTTTTGGAATGCAAATGCACATGGCAGGTTGTACTTGTGGAGATCCACTTCAACTTATGATGACAATCCACTATGCATGAGAAGGTATGTGAAGATAATGACATGCATAATGGAAAATGGACGTCTGCAGAATGATCTAAGTGCGGAATTTATCGTCGCACATGCGGAATTTATCATCGCAACACAAGGTGGCAAATAAGTAGCAGACGGCCATCGAGTTCAAGTGTTACAACTCAAAGAACCAAATGTAGCAAAATGAGAGTTGTAAGCACGAAGCAAAATATAAAGCACCCGCCCATATGGACCCGCTTGAAGACTATCAAACTCATATGCTTCTCCCCCTTTTGTCAGTAAGGACCAAAAAGGTTTGAAGACATAGAGCATCTACTCGTTCCCATGAAGAGTAGGTGAAGCAGCAGGGTCGTTGGTGGTGTTTGGCGGTGCAGAAGAGCTTGGAGCAGAGTCGAAGCGTGCTGAAGGAGGTGGCGGTGAAGTAGCATCATCTTCATCCTCGATCACTCTGGCATTCACAGTTGCAGCAGAGGAAGAGAACTCAGAGTCTTCAAGGGATGGAGTTCGTCGCAGCACTGCCCTTCGAGGAGGTGTGGAGTCAAACTTGAATCGCTCAGAGAAGCCATCCTCTTGAAGATCATCTTCAGAACACATCAGCGTCAGCCCTTTCCATGTGCGGCGAGAGATTTCATGGGCAACAAAAGCATTCTTGGTGTCAAGATTGCAAATGCGATTAACATCCACCAAGAGGCTTTGCATTTGACGCTTCAGCCAGTCATGATGCCTATCATGTTTCTAATGTAGAGCCACAAGAAGCTCTCGGTCATTGAGAACACGAGTGCGCTTCTTGGGTCGTGGAGCAGTTGTGCTATCAGTGGCTTCAGTGAGAGTAGGATGCGGTGCACGTGTAGTGCCAGCCAAAGGATACACACGAGTTACGGCTTCAACGCCTTCAACGTTCTGAGAAAAACTTTGATGCTCTGCATTCTGAAGACTTAGAGGTTCCTTGGCAGGCTCAGGATAGATGGCTTCAATAGACATGTCCACATCAGGCAAAAAGATCCGATGATTGCGGGCAGAGGGATGATATGAGATAGCGGAGTGAAGTTTGATCAGCCGCATCACCCAAGGGGCGTAGAACTTCAAACCAAACAGATTAGAGCCAGATGCAGCAAGTTGGCGAATGAAAAAATCTTGTGTATTGAAGCATTTTCCATGAAGAATATAGAAGACCAAAGTCTTCATTGCACCTTCCAGCTTGGCATGGTGAGAATGCCCTTTGATTGGCCAGAGAGTTCGCCTTATGATGTGATAAATGGTTCTTGGCAGATACTTAAGGTCTTCAACGAAGAACTCCGTGGGATAAGCAGCATCTTGGGGCAATGGCTTCATCATACTGAGCATCTGACTCATATTAGGTTTAGTCTTCTGAAAGATGCTCTCAATAGCTTCACTATGAAGCTGACAGCCATGCTCGTAGAGATCGCCAGGAGTGGGCAAACCAGTGAGCTCAATGATGTCAAAGGCTTTGGCTTCGTGATGAACGTTTCCTGTCATCCACTCCAGGACCCAAGTCTTCGGATCTCTGCTAAACCCGCGGATGTGAAGTGTGGCATAGAATTGGAGCAGCAACTCTTCATTCCAATGCTCTTGGTCAGTGACGAACGGCAACAGTCCAACCTCTTTGAAGCAATCCAGAGCTTCTTCCAGACAGGGCAGACCAGCTATTGCTTCAATGTCAAGGCGCTTGTGTGGGAAGATTCGACCTTGGTTGTAAAGAACGCATGAGTAATAGCTTCGCTGCGGATAACTCCAGAACCGATCAGATGATATTCTTTCCCTTGAGTAGGGGTTCCTAGAGCTATTGAAGAATGTGTTGTCTGCTCTGAAGCCATTGATATTGAAGGAGCCAGGTGCTGATGTAGGACCTGGGAACCTTGGCAATCTTGGGATTGGCTTCTGTACCTGAGGCATGTGCTCAACATGATAGTCGAACTGGGGACCGGCAGCAGACGCAGGAACAGAAGCAGCGGGATCAGTGGCTTCACTGACTTTTGGTGCTTTTGTTGGTGAGAGCTCCACATTAGCTTCAGCCATGATAGCGTCAGTGGCTTCAGTGGTGTTGGTGGTGGCAGCCTCAAGATTTTCAACCTCCACTTGACGAGCAGGAGGGTCGGTCACGATCACGTTCTCCTCGAGAACCGCTTCTTGGTGGGACAGGGGAGTGGCAACTTGTGGGACTTCTTCTTCCGCGGCTGATGCAGCCGGATTGTCTTCAGCAGAGACTTGAGGCCTTGGACCTTTGTGAAGCCTGCGCAACGCGGGTGACGCCTGTGGAGTTGCTGTTGGCTGGGCCTCAAAGTCTTCATTCTCTTGTGGGCGATCCGCCCATGAAGCATCATGTGCAATTGGCGTCAGTGGACGACCAATGTTGATGAGTTCGCTGTGCGTTAGCACAGGCGATGATACATGTTGGTGTTCTAGCTGAGGAAGGGCTGCATCATCTTCAACATGGTCATGGTGACCAATGTCTTCAGCAGCGATGGGATCAGCTGCTGGAAAGTCTTCAGCTTCATGAGCCTCTATGAAAGCAGGCTCATGGACAGTCAGTTGACGTTCTTGTGGATCAGCGTCAGGGTGAACCATGGAAATGGGTTCAACAATCAAGGGCTCTATGTGAGCAGCCCGTTCCTTCTTGGTCTTTCTTTTCTTCTTGGCGGGGGCAGTAGCAGAGACTTCAGGATGTTTTCTCTTCCTTGCTTCAGCCTCAGCAGTCCTGGTCTTCTTCAGTTCTGAAGCGGTTGACTTGGCCTTTGGCTTCGGGCCAGTCATGCTAGTTGGGAAGACAAGGGGATCTGCCTCCTGCCTTGGTGCTTCAGGTTCAGCCATAGCGGGCTTCTTCTGCTTCTTGGCAGCCATCCTGGGGTCGATGCAAGGACGCCCAAGGGCCTTGCGCTTCTCAGCCTCATTGTAGGCTTGCACACACCTATCAGCCAGGACCTTCATGCGCTCACGAGAACCCTCAGCTTCTGCACGTTTCTTTAGAAAGGCTTCCTTGAGCTCGTGTAGCATAATCTTGAAATTCTTCACGTCTTGCACGTTGAGCTTGGCCATATGCTTCTTGAACTGAGATTTCTCAAAGTCAATCTTCTGCTTCAGTTCAACAATGCGTTGGGCGATGGCTAACTCTGAAGCAATGGTGCCATGGAAGGCCACACTAAGGCCAATGGATAGTTGCAGATCGTTGAAGCTGATGTTTGGCGTGTCAAACCATTCATCAATGAAGTTGTGGATGATTGTAACATCAAAGAGAGGCAGATCATTGAAGATTTCTGCTTCTTCTTTGCTCTTGATGAGTTGCTCAAGAGCGTCATCTGCAAGATCTTCATCACTTGACAGATCAATGGCATCGTTGCGCAGAATAGCAGCAGCAGTTAGCTCTCGGCCGGTGTGTGGCAGAGGCATCTTGACCTTCTGGGGCTTGGAGATGCGTGATAAATCTTCAGACTGCACACTGTCTTGAGGAGGTGCAGTTGCTAGTGGCTTCACCCGTGAGATTTTTGGTGAAGGGGCAGGCTTGAAGCTTTAGGCTTCTTCAACTTCTTTGGCTTCGGCGCTACAGGCGCTTCATCTGATTCAGCGTCAGCTGCAGGCTCATTCACTATAGTCCCTTGAACCATGATATGGGTGATGAGACCTTCAAGGTTGTAGAAAGGACCGACGACATTGGGTTCTGCATCACATGTGCCGTTAGCCCTTGGAGTAGAAGGACCAGGGTTGAAGTCTAGTCCTAATGTCTTCTTGTTTTGCTTTGCTGAGTTCTGGGCAAACTGGAAGTTGCGCTTGAACAGAATGTCGTCACGACACCATAGCAGGGACGATGGGTCAGCATCCGCAGGCTATAGTCCACGGACCATGCAGGGATAGAAGCCTTGTTCAATGGCTTCATCTCTGGTCCTGGGTTGAAGATTTTTGTAGAGGATGTCTCCCCATGGTCGCTTGATGGCATTCTTTTCGGCATATTCCTTTGTCACGAATCTGTACTTGAACCACTGTTCTGCCCAATAGCGTCGAATCCATTGGATTCGTGGTTTGCGTTGATTGTAATCCTCTTCAGGATCTGTCTTGTACAGTTCTGAGAGGTCATCTAGCAGATCTCTTGATGTTTCTCCATGACGCTTTCTACCACCCTTCCTTGCTGATTTCTCTGAAGCCATGAACTTTAAACTGAAAGGCTTCAATACGTTCAAAGGCTTCAAGGGCTTTCGCTTGCTGGACAGACAGGAACTGGCTTCGGGAGAATCTATATGATGCTATAATTCTGCAAATGAATGCAAACTATGAGAACCAAGGGATTCTCCCACGGACATGTACCTGTGACAGCATTAAGGTGCGAGGGAAGGTGAAGAGGTCATATGCATTCTCAGAAGATTTTGAATATAAATCAGTTTAGAAGACATTGACCTCATCGTGCGAAGACATTCACTCATAGATAAGGAGTTGGTTCCAGATTTGTACGAATCCAGAGATCAGTACAAGTGAGGAATCCAACTACTTTGTGAAGCATAAGTGAATATACTAGGCATCTTATGAGATGCAGTATGAGAGAGATCCAACTTGTGTGAATAGAAACTGCTTGTGGTAGAAAGTGACAAAGCCATAGGATCAACGGTGCCGTAAAAAGGAAGTTTTATTTACCACACTAAGAACTGCTAGACGGAGTGGAAGAGGAGGCCGACCAGTTCGGCCTTCCGTGCCCTAACTTGGTGACGGAGGACACCTACAGCGACGGCGGAGAGGACGATGTCCGCGGTCGGCGTGAAGACGGCGTCGGAGAGGTTGCGGCAGCGAAGCGCTTCGTCGCCGGCGTCGTCGAGGGCTAGCGGTGGCGCTAGGGTTCGTGCGAGAGTGGAAGAAGAGATAATGACCGCTGTGAAGTGTGTATTTATAGGTACAGGGGTGGCACTACGTTATTACACGGGTGCCCCTAGCGATTCGCATATGAGGAACACGTGGCCATCATGCAGAATTTTGGGGTTTGTTCCACGTCCCACGCACGCCTGGATTGTCAGGTGGTCGTTCCTACTTCTCCGGGTTTTATGTGGAGGAATGAGCATTGAAAGAGGACTTAAGGTTTGTCTCTATATCTTCTGCTGACAAGGACGCAGAGAAGACATTCGACAGTTTCAATAGAATGCATATGATTTGGAGAGATAGAGTTTGAGATAGAAAGCACAGAGAGGTTAGGGTCCGATCACATTCACTTAGTTCAAAAGATTCAACAAGAAGACATAGCTATAAGTGAATGCTGTAGAGGACAGAACACTAGTATATATATAATCAACATAGTGAAGATAAACATGAAGACATGTTGAGATTGAAGCCAAACCAAATGTGAAGACATAGCAAGGTAACGCCATGAGTGAAACACTTCAAATAGAACATTTGGTGGTGGCGTTACCCACCGTATAGGAAGTATTAGACCCAGACACGGTGCATAATTATCGTGGCGCTTCGAAGTCAAATTCCACATTAATGTATTCACACTTAGAATGTATGTCTTCATTGATTGAAGATATACTTTACTTCCTGTGTTGCACATCTAAGTCATCAATATGCATAAGGGTTAGGATGTGTGCCTGATCACAGGACATTTGAGGATTCCAGGATATTTAGCTCACACCGTAACTTGCAAAATCTCCTCTCATCCAAGGGCTTGGTGAAGATATCTGCCAATTGCTCTTCAGTGTTGACGTGTATGATATCAATATCTTCCTTCACAACATGATCTCTGAGAAAGTGATGACGAATTTCAATGTGCTTTGTCTTCGAGTGTTGAACTGGGTTGTTGGCAATCTTGATGGCGCTTTCATTGTCGCAGTAGAGTGGCACTTGCTTCAGATGAATGCCATAGTACTTGAGTGTTTGCTTCATCCACAGAAGCTGAGCGCAGCAAGATCCAGCAGCAATGTATTCAGATTCAGCAGTGGAGAGAGATACACAGTTCTGCTTCTTCGAAGACCAACATACAAGTGATCGTCCCAGAAAATGACATGTGCCTGATGTAGACTTGCGATCCACCTTGTCACCAGCATAATCAGCATCCGAGAATCCAACCAGATCAAACTCTGAGCCCTTTGGATACCATAATCCTAGAGTTGGGGTGTGAGCCAAATATCGAAGAATTCGCTTCACAGCTAAGTGATGCGACTCCTTTGGTGCCGCTTGGAATCGAGCACACATGCAAACACTAAGCATAATATCTGGCCTAGATGCACATAGATAAAGTAAAGAACCAATCATGGAGCGGTATACCTTTTGATCAAACTCTTTACCATTGTCGTCAAGACCCGGATGATGCTTGGCTGGCATTGGCGTCGTGAAGCCTTTGCAGTCTTGCATACCGAACTTCTTCAGGCAATCTTTGAGATACTTCTCTTGAGATATGAAGATGCCGTTGCGTTGCTGTCGTATTTGAAGACCGAGAAAGAACTTCAGCTCTCCCATCATAGACATTTGATATTGCTCTTGCATCATATATCCAAACTCTTCACTATACTTCTGATTGGTGCAGCCGAAGATAATGTCATCCACATATATTTGGCACACAAACAGTTCACCATCATATGTCTTCGTGAAGAGAGTGGGGTCGAGGGAACCAGGTATGAAGCCTTTGCTCTTCAGGAAGTATTTGAGTGTGTCATACCATGCCCGAGGGGCTTGTCTGAGGCCATACAGTGCCTTGTTGAGCTTGTATACCATGTCAGGATGTTTTGGATCTTCAAAGCCGGGTGGTTGTGCAACATACACTTCTTCTTCAATCTTGCCATTGAGAAAGGCGCTCTTCACATCCATTTGATAAAGAAGTATGTTGTGATGATTTGCATAGGCCAGCAGTATGCGTATGGCTTCAAGTCTAGCCACAGGAGCAAATGTTTCATCGAAGTCAATGCCTTCCACTTGAGTATATCCTTGAGCAACGAGACGAGCTTTGTTTCTGACAACTTGACCGTGCTCATCTTGTTTGTTGCAGTATATCCATTTTGTGCCTATTATGTTGTGCTTCCGAGGATCGGGACGCTTGACCAGTTCCCATACATTATTCAGCTCAAACTGTTGTAGCTCTTCTTGCATAGCTTGAATCCATTTAGGTTCCATGAAGGCTTCTTCAACTTTCTTGGGTTCTGTTATTGAGACGAATGTGAAGTGCCCATAGAAATTTGCTAGCTGAGTTGCCCTTGAACGAGTGAGTGGACCGGGTGCATTGATGCTATCAATTATTCTTTCAATCTACACTTCATTGGCAACACGAGGATGTACAGGGCGAAGATTTTGCTCTTGCTGATCATTGTCGTTGTTAGAGGGAATGTATTCAGGCTGAGCATTGTCTTCAGATTAATCAAGTGCGGAGATGATAAGTTCTTCTTCAGGTTGAGCTTCAGAAGGTATAATTTCTCCAGTTCCCATTAGCTTGATTGATTCACTGGATGGAACTTCATCTAGCACATTTGGCAGGTGCTCTCTTTGTGAACAGTTGGTCTCATCGAACCGCACATCCACTATTTCAACCACTTTATAATGAAAGAGATTGAAGACTCTGTAGGAGTGCGAATCTTTTCCATATCCAAGCATAAAACCCTAATGTGATTTTGGTGCAAACTTTGAGGTGTGATGTGGATCCTTAATCCAGCACCTGGCGCCAAATACTCTGAAGTAACTGACATTTGGCTTCTTGCCAGTAAGGAGATCATAAGATGTCTTGTTCAGAAGCTTGTGAAGATAAACACGATTGATTGTATGGCATGCAGTATCAATGGCTTCAGGCCAGAATTTTCTTGGAGTCTTGTATTCATCTAGCATCGTTTTGGCCATCTCAATGAGTGTTCTGTTCTTGCGTTCGACGATGCCATTCTGCTGTGGCGTGTACGGGGCTGAGAATTCATGTGTGATGCCCAAGGTATCAAGATATGTATCAAGGCCAGTGTTCTTGAATTCAGTGCCATTGTCACTTCTGATATGCTTTATCTTGGCGCCATAGTTGTTCATTTCTCGATTGACGAAGCATCTGAAGACATCCTGCACTTCAGTCTTGGAAAGGATTATGTGCACCCAAGTATATCTAGAATAATCATCAACAATGACAAAGCCATAGAGACAAGCAGTAGTAGTAAGAGTTGAGTAATGAGTGGGACCGAAAAGATCCATGTGAAGTAGTTCGAAGGGTCGAGTAGTAGTCATGATTGTCTTCGAGGGGTGTTTGGCCCTCGTCATCTTTCTTGCCTCACAGGCACTGCATAAGTGATCTTTCTTGAACTTGACGCCCTCGATGCCTATGACATGCTTCTTCTTTGCCAGGGTGTGGAGGTTCCTCATGCCAGCATGCCCAAGCCTCCGATGCTAGAGCCAGCATTCTAAAGCTTTTGCTAGAAGACATACGGCAAGCTGTGGTCCTGCTGAGAAATCTACCATGTACAGATGATCTTTTTGATACCCTTCAAATACTAGAGACTTGTCAGATTCCATTAGAACAAGGCAACGATATTTTCCAAATATTACGATCATGTTTAAATCGCAAAGCATTGAGACAGACATTAAGTTGAAGCCAAGGGATTCAACAAGCATGACTTTATCCATGTGTTGATCCCTTGAGATTGCAACTCTACCTAGACCCAATACCTTACTTTTACCAATGTCAGCAAATGTGATGTGGCTCTTGTCATATGGACGTAAGGTTGAGTCCATAAGAAGGCTTCTTTTGCCAGTCATGTGATTTGTACACCCACTATAAATAATCCATTCTGAAGACGCTGGTGTCGTACCCTACAGTGCAGTTAGGGGGATAGGCTTCACGAAGAGAATTGTGAAGCAAAAACATTTGACGAACCAATGGGTTATGAAATCTTAGATCCAGATTAGGACTAATAGGGAGAGTAGCAGGCGATTCAGGAATGAAGTACATAGTAAGACCATTCGGGCATTTGATCTTGCGCCCTACAAGATGTTTCAGGTCCCTAGCAATAGCGTCAGAAGATTTTGGTTTTCTGCTGGAGACCTTTCCCTGCAAAAGAGAGTTAAGCTTTCTTAGCCACCCACATCTTCAAGGGTGGCTTAGAAGCAATAAGTCTAAGTGCAGCATCTGAGAACTTTGGCTTTGGAGCCCTAGCAAACAGTCTTGCAGGCGGACAATAGTACTCATAAGAATAAGCAGAATAGTTCTTGGTCTTATGAACATGGCGGTTTGATGAACCGCTCTCATATTCATAGGCCTGGGTATGGTTTCCCTGCAAAACATTTGCGTTAGTGTGACTCGGGTGAGTCCTCTGTCTATATGAAGCCTTTGGACCGTATGAAGCCTTTGGTCTGAGGTTTGTCTTCTTCACATGAGGTGTCATGATGACATTCATAGGAAGATTCTCCAGACACTTTTTCGGAACCCAGATCTTCTTCATAGGCGGTCCATTCCTGCAGTTAGTACCAATGTACCTGGCAAACACTTCACCATTCTGATTCTTAAACAGTTTATAGTTTGCATCAAAGGATTCATCAATGACGATGGGGTTTGCACAAGTGAACCCAGATAGAGTGGATGGATCTGCTGAAAATTCCTTTGCAGCAACCCATGTGGTTTTGGGGTACTGCTCAGGTTTCCAGTAAGGGCCATCAGCATTCATCTTCCTTATGAACCCAACACCCTCTTTCCTCGGGTTTTGGTTCAAAATCTGCTTTTTGAGGACATCACATAATGTCTGATGCCCTTTAAGACTTTTGTACATCCCTGTTTCAAGCAATGTCTTCAACCTAGCATTCTCATCAGCAATAGCAGTGGAATCCTCAGCAAAGGGGTTAGTTCCCACATCAACAGTTGAAGATATTGCAACAGTAGCAGCAGTAGAACATTCAGCAATAGTAGTAGCATTATCACGCTCAATGCATTTAAGACATGGTGGTTCAAATCCTTCCTGAGCGGAGCTGATCTATTCAGCGCGAAGTGACTCGTTTTCCTTTTAAAGATCTTCATGAGCCGCTCTCAATTTCTCAAGATCTTGCTTCCTTTGAAGATAATCATAGGAAAGCTTTTCATGAGTTGTTGAGAGCGTTTCATGACGACTTTCAAGTTCCTCATACTTAACATGAAGATTTTTTATGTCTTCAATTAAGGACTCAGATCGAGTCATTTCAGCACCTAACAGATCATCGCTTCTGTCTAACAGTTTTTGAATATGTTCCATAGCTTTCTGTTGTTCAGTTGCAATTTTAGCAAGTGTTTTGTAGCTGGGTTTTGAACCACAATCAGAGTCATCGTCACTAGATGTTTGATAGTGAGTAGTGAGTGTGTTTACCTTGGCACCGCGTGCCATGAAGCAGTAGGTAGGAGCGGAGTAGTTCTTGTCATTTGCATCGGTGTCGGTGATGAAGTCATTGTCTTCAGTGTTGAAGATGGACTTGGCAACGTATGTTGTAGCCAGACTTACGACGCCTGAATCAGACTCCTCCTCAGACTCCACCTCCGCCTCCTCAGAAGCGGACTCCTCCTCTGAATCCATTTCCTTGCCAACAAACGCACGTGCCTTGCCAGATGAGCTCTTCTTGTGTGATGAAGACTTTGAGGAAGACTTGGAAGAAGACTTTGAGTATTTCTTCTTCTTCTTGTCGTTAGAGTCATATTCCTTGCTCTTCTTCTTATTTTTGTTCTCATTGTCCCACTGCGGACACTCAGAGATGAAGTGGCCAGGTTTCTTGCACTTGTGACATGTTTTCTTCTTGTAGTCATGAGCAGAAGCTTCATCATTCCTTGAGCTTGATCGGGAAGACTTTCTGAAACCTTTCTTCTTGGTGAATTTTTGGAACTTCTTCACAAGCATAGCAAGTTCCCTTCCAATGTCTTCAGGATCATCCGAACTGCTGTCAGATTCTTCTTTAGATGAGGAGACAACTTTTGCCTTCAAGGCACGAGTTCGCCCATAGTTTGGACCGTAGATATCTCTTTTCTCAGAAAGCTGAAACTCATGTGTGTTGAGCCTCTCAAGTATGTCAGACGGATCGAGTGTCTTGAAATTAGGACGTTCTTGAATCATCAGGGCTAGGGTGTCAAACGAACTATCAAGTGATCTCAGTAGTGTCTTGACGACTTCTTGCTTGGTGATCTCAGTAGCGCCGAGGGCTTGAAGCTCATTTGTGATGTCAGTGAGTCGGTCAAATGTGAGCTGGACATTCTCATTGTCATTTCGCTTGAAGCGGTTGAAGAGGTTGCGAAGGACACTGATTCTCTGATCTCTCTGGGTTGAGACGCCTTCATTGACCTTGGAGAGCCAGTCCCAGACCAGCTTAGATGTTTCCAAAGCACTCACACGGCCATACTGTCCTTTGGTCAGATGACCACAGATGATATTCTTGGCAGTAGAGTCCAGTTGAACGAACTTCTTGACATCAGCAGCAGTGACACCTTCTCCAGCCTTGGGAACGCCATTCTTGACGACATACCATAGGTCGACATCAATGGCTTCAAGATGCATGCGCATCTTATTCTTCCAGTAGGGATATTCAGTTCCATCGAAGACGGGGCACGGAGCGGAGACTTTAATTATCCCTGCAGTCGACATAGCTAAACTCCAGGTGGTTAAACCGAATCACACAGAACAAGGGAGCACCTTGCTCTGATACCAATTGAAAGTGCGTTATATCAACTAGAAGGGGGGTGAATAGGCGATTTTTATGAAAGTCTTCAAAACGTGGAAGTTATGAAGACAAACAATAGAAATAAACCTATTACCCTGCAGCGGAAGGTAGACTACACTAGGCAAGCCATAGTTAAGTATTCAATGGAGTGAAAGCACAATGACTAATAGCAGCAATGTAGTAAGGATCAGGTAGGAAGATATTATGAAGCCAAACAGAAAACGCAGTCACTCAGTGAAGATAAAAGATAGTGCAATCATACAATGACTTCACAAGGAGTAACAGTAAGGAAGGGAAGATGAAACCAGTGACTCGTTGAAGACAATGATTTGTTGGACCAGTTCCAATTGCTGTGACAACTGTACGTCTGGTTAGTGCGGCTAGGTATTTAAACCTTAGAACACACAGTCCCGGACACCCAGTCCTGAACACGAAGCTCAGGACACCCAGTCCTCACCGTATTCCCCTTGAGCTAAGGTCACACAGACCTCGCCCAATCACTCTGGTAAGTCTTCAAGGTAACTCCCAAACCTTCACAGACTTCGTTCACCGGCAATCCACAATGTCTCTTGGATGCTCAGAATGCGACGCCTAACCGGATGGAGGATGCACAATCCTCAAGTGTAATAAGTCTTCAGATCACACAGACAAGAAGACTTAAGTGATGCCTAATTCTCTTTGGCTCTGGGTGGTTAGGGCTTTAACCTCGCAAGGAATTCTCTCTCAAAGGCTTCGAGGTGGGTTGCTCTCAAACGACAAAAGCCGTACTCTGAATCTGAGCAGCCAACCGTTTATGGTTGTAGGGGGTGGGCTATTTATACCCACTTGGCAACCCGACCTGATTTGTCCGAAATGACCCTGGGTCACTAAGGAACTGACACGTGTTCCAACGGTCAGATTTCAAACTCACACGACAACTTTACTTGGGCTACAAGCAAAGCTGACTTGTCCGACTCTGGACAAGATTCGCTCTCAAAGTCTTCACTCGAAGACATAGGTTTTGTTTAAGCATCACTTCAGTCATTCTGACTGGTTCTCTTGGACCCCACTTAACAGTACGGTGGTTCCTATGACTCAACACAGAAGAAAAAGAACTACGAAAGATCTAAGTCTTCGAGCTCCATAGGCTTCATGTGGTGTCTTCTCTTGTCATAGTCTTCAATGTGAATATCTTCATATACCACCTTTGACTTCAATGTCTTCATACATTTTTTGGGGTCATCTCTGGTAGGAAAACCGAATCAATGAGGGACTTCTACCTGTGTTATCCTGCAATTCTCACAAACACATTAGTCCCTCAACTAGGTTTGTCATCAATACTCCAAAACCAACTAGGGGTGGCACTAGATGCACTTACAGTTTCCATTGGCTGTAATAACTCCGCGAGGTCATGGCATCTTGAGCTTGAGGTATGCATAATGCAGTACCGCATTGAATTTAGCGAATGCGGTTTGCCCGAGCAGCGCATGATAACCACTGCGGAACGGGACTATATCAAAGATGAACTCTTCGCTTCAGAAATTATCCGGGGATCCGAAGACCACTTCCAGTGTAACTGAGCCTGTGCAATGGGCCTCCACACCTGGAATGATGCCTTTAAAGGTCGTTTTTGTGGGTTTGATCCTTGAGGGGTCTATACCCATTTTGCGCACTGTGTCCTGATAAAGCAGGTTCAGGCTGCTGCCGCCATTCATAAGGACTCGAGTGAGGAGGAATCCGTAAATGATTGGGTCTAGGACCAGTGCGGCAAATCCGCCATGACAGATACTAGTGGGATGGTCCCTGCGATCGAAGGTGATCGGACAAGAGGACCAAGGGTTGAATTTTGGGGCGACTGGCTCCAACGCATATACGTCCCTGAGCGCACGCTTCCGCTCCCTCTTGGGGATGTGGGTCGCGTATATCATGTTCACCGTCTGCACTTGTGGGGGAAACCTCTTCTGCCCTCTGGTGTGCGGCTGCCAGGGCTCCTCCCCGTCATCGCTGTGCGGCCCCTTGTCCTTGTTTTCGGCAATTAACTTGTCGGCCTGCTTGAACACCCAACAATCCCTGTTGGTGTGATTGGCTGGCTTATCTAGGGTGTCGTGTATTTGACACGAGCGATCGAGTATACGGTCCAAGCTGGACGGACCCGGCGTACTTTGTTTGAATGGCTTTTTCCGCTGACCGGGTTTAGAGCCTTTGAATCCGGCATTAACTGCCGTATCCTCAGTATTTTCGCTGTTAATGCGGCGCTTATGTTTGTTGCGACATGACCTGCCATTGCCGTCCTTGGTATCTGAGGTTCCATGGTTCTTTGATATGTTATTACTGCGAGCCAGCCAGTTGCCTTCTCCCGCGCAAAAGCGGGTCATGAGCGTCGCGAGAGCTGCCATAGATTTCGGTTTTTCCTGACCAAGGTGCCGGGCTAGCCACTCGTCTCAGATGTTGTGTTTTAAAGCCGCTAAGGCCTCTGCATCCGGACAGTCGACGATTTGATTTTTCTTTGTAAGGAACCGAGTCCAGAATTGCCTAGCCGAGTCTTCTGGCTGCTGAATTATGTGGCTCAAGTCATCGGTGTCTGGTGGTCGCACATAAGTGCCCTGAAAGTTGTCGAGGAATGCGGCTACCAGATCTTCCCAACAGCTAATGGAGTCCGCTGGCAAGCTGTTAAGCCAATGCCGCGCTGGTCCTTTGAGCTTTAGTGGGAGGTATTTGATGGCGTGTAAGTCATCACCGCGGGCCATGTGGATGTGGAGGAGGAAATCCTCAATCCATACTGCGGGATCTGTTGTGTCGTCGTATGATTCAATATTTACAGGTTTGAAACCTTCTAGGAATTGATGTTCCATTACTTCGTCTGTGAAGCATAAGGGGTGTGCGGCGCCTCTGTATTGGGCCATATCACGACGCAGCTCGAATGGGTCTTGCCCGCTGGGTTCGGCCCGGCCGGATTTGCTTTTACTGTATCTGGCGTGACGTTTATCGTCTCGCAGAGTGGTGCGCCGTCGTGATCCGTAGATCGATCTTGCATGCTTTGCTTTGTCCTCTCATATGTCTCACAGGTCTGGCGTATCTCCCCATGCCTTTTTATTTGAATGGCGTCGGGGTGGAGGCTGAGCTTTTGGCTGGGATGCCTCTGTATCGTGGCCACGAGCTGGCCGATCAGCCGTATCATATGCTTCTTCCTCCAGTCGGGGTAGTAACCTGCACTTTGGGTAATTCTTGGAGGGGCGCTCGAGTTTATATTCCTCGGCCGCGAGGACTTCAGTCCATCTGTCAGCTAGCAGATCTTGATCAGCTTGAAGCTGCTGCTGCTGCTTTTTCTTCGGGCTATTTGCCGTGGCCATAAGTCAGCGCTTGAAGCGCTCTTGTTCGACGGGATCCTCTGGTATGGCGAATTCACCGTCGCCGAGGCTTGCCTCCTCTTCGGAGGGGGGCATGTAATTGTCATCCTCCTCCTCTCTGTTTTCCGCTCTCTCGGGAGAGCTGGCTCCTTCATCCTCCTGCTCTAAATCTTGCTGGAGGGGATTGTTGTTGTCTTCGGCACTATCCAGAGTGTTATTATCTCCTGTGCTGGTATCACCACTTTTGCTTTGGTGGGACTTAGAGCGGCGCCGCTGACGTCGGCGCTTGGGTTGCTTCTTGGAGGGGTCATCCTCCGCTATCTTGTCGCCATTGCCTTCGTTGGGTGTATCCACCATGTATATGTCATATGACGAGGTGGCTTTCCAGTGCCCTATGGGCGCTGGTTCATGTTTGTCTCCTACATCGTCATCCATACCGTCGATGTCTTCGGAGTCGAAGTCGAGCATGTCGGTTAAATCATCGACAGTCGCTACGAAGTGGGTGGTGGGTGGGCGTAGAATTTCTTCGTCGTCCGCATCCCAATCATGTTGGCCATAGTCCGGCCAGGGCTCTCCTGACAAAGAGAGAGACCTTAGTGAATTCAGAATTTCCCCGAAGGGCGGGTGCTGAAAGATATCCGTGGCGGTGAATTCCATGATCGGCGCCCAATCGGATTCGATTGGCGGGGGCGCGGATGGTTCGGAGTCCGGAAAAGAGTCTGGCACCTTGGAGTCATGAGCTGCGCAGAGGGTTAGGCTGGTGTTCAGCTCGATCGCCGTTGAGACTGCAGCCCCTGAGGTGGCGTCTAACCACCCGTCCTCGATTGGTGCAGTTGGCTCCGAGCTAAGGGTCGGAGCTGATGCGGGCGCGGCCTCTGGGATACTGTTCGGTGGCGGAGCTAGGTCATACCCATCGTGACAATGCGGCGCGCCCGGCTGTGGTTCGAATTCGTCGAAGATCAAGTCTCCGCGGATGTCGGCCGTGTAGTTCAAACTTCCAAATCTGACCTGATGGCCAGGGGTGTAGCTTTCAATCTACTCCAGATGGCCAAGCGAATTAGCCCGCAGTGCAAAGCCGCCGAATATGAAGATCTATCCGAGGAGAAAAGTCTCACCCTGGACCGCATCACTATCGATGATAGTAGGATCCATCAAGCCTAACGGCGACGACACAGAGGAACTCTCAATGAAAGCACCAATGTCGGTGTCAAAACCGGCGGATCTCGGGTAGGGGGTCCCGAACTGTGCGTCTAGGCTGAATGGTAACAGGAGGCAGGGGACACAATGTTTTACCCAGGTTCGGGCCCTCTTGATGGAGGTAAAACCCTATGTCCTGCTTGATTGATATTGATGATATGGGTAGTACAAGAGTAGATCTACCACGAGATCAGAGAGGCTAAACCCTAGAAGCTAGCCTATGGTATGATTGTATGTTGTGATTGTTGTCCTACAGACTAAAACCCTTCGGTTTATATAGACACCGGAGAGGGTTAGGGTTACACAAGGTTGGTTACAAAGGAGGAGATATCCATATCCATATTGCCTAGCTTGCCTTTCACGCCAAGTAGAGTCCCATCCGGTCACGAGACGAAGTCTTCAATCTTGTATCTTCATAGTCTAACAGTCCGGCCAATGGAGATAGTCCGGCTGTTCGGAGACCCCCTAATCCAGGACTCCCTCACCAGCCATTCGGGGTATCGGACCTCTCAGATGGCACCTGCCGCTTCCAGCTTGTGTGTCTCTTGGATGATGAAGGCCTGCTTCTCAGTGGACTACCACCTCGCTCACTGCTTCATGGGGCGAATGTTGGGGCATACCCTTAGATGATGCTGGATCACCTCCCTCGGGACCCCTACCAGCTGATTGGGCTCCCACGTGAATATCTCCTTGTTCGTGCGCAAGAACCCCACCAGGGCTTCTTGTTCCGGGTCAAGGCCGGCTCCTATGGTAAAGGTGGCTCCTAAAGACCCGTCCTCGCTAACCAACACCTGCTTGGTTTCCGCCTTGTCCTGGGTGAACATCTGCTTCTTCTTGGTGGGTGCGGCCTCCCCGGCCGCGGGGGTACCGGCGTCGGCAGGTTGTGCTGCTGCCGCGGTCTTGGAGGCGAGCCTGAGCGCCATCACGTCCTCCTTAGTGTCCCCCTTGATGGTGAGGATGCCCCTGCTCCCTGGCATCTTCATGAGGTTGTAAGCCAGGTGAGTCGCCGCCATGAACTGAGTAAGAGGCGGGTACCCGAGGATGGCGTTGTACGGGAGACCGATGCGAGCGATGTCGAAGTCCACCAGCTCTGTGCGGTAGTTGTCGCGTGTGCCGAAGGTGACAGGGAGGAGGATCTGTCCCAGGGAGTGGGCAGCTCCACCACCCACTCCCGAGAAGGGCTTACTGAGGCTGAGCCGCTCGAGTGGCACGTGGAGAAGGCTGAAGGCTTCCACGGAGAGCAAGCTGAGGCCATCACCACCATGGATGAGGGTCTTGGTGACAACCACGTTGCAGATGGTGGGCGTGTAGAGCATCGGGAGCATTCCGGAGCCGGCAGTGGAGTCGGGGTGGTCTTCGGAGCTGAAGGTAAGGTCGGCCTCTGGCGCAGCCCAGCCCGGCGGAGCCCCCGGGCGCCTGGGGGCGGCCCTGATCTAACGGAGGAACGGCTTGGCGTGGCGGTCTGATGCCGGTGCTTGAGAGCCGCCCAGCAGGGCCAGCAGTGGAGTCGGGGTGGTCTTCGGAGCCGAAGGTAAGGTCGGCCTCTGGCGCAGCCCAGCCCGGCGGAGCCCCTGGGCGCCTGGGGGCGGCCCTGATCTGACGGAGGAACGGCTTGGCGTGGCGGTCTGATGCCGGTGCTTGAGAGCCGCCCAGCAGGGCCGCGACAGCATGGTGCGCTGGCACCGCGTAGCGAGCAGTGAAGAGGTCGCGGAGCTCCTCCCAAGATGCCACCATGGGTCCGGGAAGGTTGAGTAGCCAGGCGCGTGGCTCGCCGGCGAGGGCCATGGGAAGCCAGTTGGCCATGACCTTGCCATCACCCCCGGCTTTGAGGACGGCCTCCTTGTACGCCAGCAGGAAAGTTGACGGGTCCGCTGTGCCGTCATAGCACGGCGGCATTTCCGGCATGAACTTGGGCGGCCACTGCACCCGCCGCAGGGCGGGGGCCAGGGCTCGGAGCCCCCTGGCCCCGTTGTCAACGCTGGTCGTCGGAGTCGGT
The DNA here is from genome assembly GCF_018294505.1 of Triticum aestivum. NCBI lineage: Eukaryota > Viridiplantae > Streptophyta > Magnoliopsida > Poales > Poaceae > Triticum > Triticum aestivum. The sequence goes on along the minus strand of NC_057809.1, from coordinate 127,277,115 downwards.
GGCAGGGCGCCTGCCATGTGGGCGAAGCGTGGTGGAAATGGAGTGCAGATCGATAAAGGGGAAGCTACGGTGCACCCCTACCTGGCGCCCAGATGTCGGATGTGGGGTTCCGGCAAACCCTTAAGGTTCGAACACTGGGGTGCGCACGAAGTCTTTTCCTCCCACCGATCTACGCCCTAACTCACTAAGATCTCGCGGACGAACTCGACGAACTCGCAACACGGAAAGACACAATATTTATACTGATTCAGGCCACCGTTGTGGTGTAATACCCTACTCCAATGTGGTGGTGGTGGATTGCCTCTTGGGCTGATGATGAACAATACAATGGGAAGAACAACCTCCTGAGGTTGAGGTGTTCTTGTGCTTGGCTAACTTGTGTGGGTGAGAGTGATCTCTGATCTCCTGCCTATGGTGGTGGCTAGTCCTACTTATAGAGGCCCTGGTCCTCCTCCCAAATCTTGAGCGGGAAGGGAGCCAACAATGGCAGGGCAATTTAAAGGGGGACAGCTAGTACGAGCTATCCTGACAAAAGTGGTCTTCGCCTGCCAAAGGCTCTGGTGGTGACGCCGTCTTGGGCTCCATGATGACCTCCGTCTTGCTGTCCTTCTGGTCTTGGTCTTGTTGCACCAAAATGGCAACCTTTGCCTGATGCCTCGGTACTCTTCGCCTGCGCTGGTTCCCTTAGCACCAAATAGGAAACAAGGACGCTGTGCGCGCTGGCGCCCGCCTGGTGTTGATCGTCATGGCTCGCGTCACGAGAGCCTCGTGAGGTTCGCCTCGCCTTGATATCTCCGCTCCTCGTGATCCTGCCTGACTAGGCCACTCCAGAGGAGGTCTTGTGTCGCCCCCCTCACGAGGCTTGGCCCCTCGCGAGGGTCTTGGATGCCTTGTTGATGAAGGTGGGTCGTACGGCCTGCTAGCTTAGCCACGCCACGGGCCGCAGGCAGGCAAGCCTGGGGACCCCTGTTCCCAGGACGCCGACAATCATGCTCTAGGAGCTTGCTTAAGACCATAAAGAGATTTGTGAAGTTTGTAAACATGATTAGGTTTCTTGGGATTAACAAAGCCGGGACGTTGTTTAACATAGACTTCCTCCTCAATTTAACCATTTAGAAAAGCACTTTTAATATCCATTTGGTATAGGGTGACATCATGGTGATTGGTATAAGCAAGTAAAATGCGAATGGACTCAAGTCTAGCAATAGGGGCATATGTCTCACCATAGTCCATACCATCGACGTGAGTGTAGCCTTGAGCAACGAGACGTGCCTTATTGCGGACAACTTCAATATCCTCATCTTGCTTATTCCGGAACACCCATTTAGTACCAATGATGTTTTGATCATTGCCGGGCTTCTCAACTAATGTCCACGTTTGGTTCCTTTGGAAGTTGTGGAGCTCTTCATGCATAGTGTTTATCCAATCCGGGTCTTCAAGGGCTTCTTCCACCTTCATGAGTTTTAGAGCGAGTGATTCTCCCTGTATGGATGTCATCAAAGATTTGTTTGATGAGATGATCTCTTGAGACTCTTGCTCTAACTCGTGAGAGCTTTTGCTTGGGTTGAGATGGAACATCCTCATCATCATCTTCTTCTTCATTGTTGGTGGCGTTGTCCTTTGCTTGTGGAGGTGGAGAAGGAGGTCGAGGTGGATCATCTTGATGTACTTCCTTATTTCCTTGACGTGTTCCACTTGTGGATGCCTCCATGTCAACTTGAGGGTCACCTTGATGTGAAGTTGAGGCTTCCACTTGAATGGACGAAGTGCTCTCCTTCACCTCCATTGGGCGAATCTTGCCAATGGACAAATTTATTGCTTCGAAGGGGTCTTTGTCTCCTACTTCAATTGGCAATTGATCTACCTGCGAGCCGTTAGATTCATCAAACTTCACATCTAACATCTCTTCAACCTTTTGGGTGAATTTGTTATAGACACGGTAAGTGTGAGAGTTTGAGCCGTAACCGAGTAGAAAACCTTCATGAGATTTGGGAGAAAATTTCAAACGACGATGCTTATCAAGAATGTAGCACTTTGAACTGAATACTCAAAAGTATCCAACTTGGGGTTTGTTACTGGTGAGTAGCTCGTAAGCCGTTTTACCGAGAAGCTTGTGAAGATATAATCGATTCGTAGCATGAGAAGCTGTCTCAACCGCTTCCTCCCAAAAGTGTCTTGGCATTTTGTATTCATCAAGCATTGTTCTCACCATCTCGATAAGTGTCCGGTTCTTCCTCTCAACAACTCCATTTTGTTGAGGTGTGTATGTAGCCGAGAACTCATGTGCAATCCCTTCTTCGTCAAGGAAGGTATCCAAATTGGCGTTCTTGAATTTCGTTCTGTTATCACTTCGAACCTTCTTGATCTTCACTTCAAATTGATTTTGGGCCTTCTTAGTGAAGTTCTTGAAGATCTTTTGGACCTACGATTTGTCATCAAGAAAGAACACCCATGTAAATCTGGAAAAATCATCAACAATGACCAAACTGAAAGAGTTACTACCAAGGCTCTTATAAGCATTGGGACCAAAAATATCCATGTGAAGTAGCTCAAGTGGTCCTCTTGTGGTCATGATGTTCTTCACGGGATGACTTCCTCCAACTTGTTTTCCTGCTTGACAAGCACTACAAAGTCTATGCTTGTCAAATATAACATCTTTAACACCAAGGATATGTTCACCTTTAATAATTTTATCAAGATTTCTCATGCCAACATGACCTAACCTTCTATGCCATAACCATACTTTAGAAGATTTAGAAATTAAACAAGTACGAGGTTTGGCTCTTTTAGTGAAGTCAGCAATGTATAGATCACCTCTACGAATGCCGGTAAAAACCATATTATGGTTCTCTCTACGAAACACTTGGAAATCTACTTCGGTAAATAGAACATTGAAACCAAAATCGGCTAGTCTAGATATGGAAAGAAAATTGTAACCAAGAGATTCAATGAGCATAACATTTTGAATGGAGCTGTCATTGGATATGGCCACCTTACCCTTGGAGTTGTCTCCAAAAGTCACATACTTGCATGGACCATCATTTTTGGCAAGCTCATGGAACATGTCTTTATCTTCGATCGTGTGATCGGTAGATACACTATCAAGGATCCACTCTTTTCCTCCGGCCATATAGTCACTAAGATTAGCCATGAGACTAAGATTTCTCATAGTCTCCTCATAGTCAATATCACTTTCTTCATCTTCATCATGATAACCACGCTCAATATCATCATCATAATGTGTGTGATCGTCACCTAGGTCAAGTGATTCATTAGATATATGATCATTACAATGTGCAAGTTTGTGAATTCTAATTGTCTCCATGATGATGCTACTAATGACTCCAACATCACCTTTAGCACACATAAGATCATAGAGCTCAAAAAAGCATTCAACAAACTTGGGAGCACTAGGATTCATCTTTGGAAAAGCAATATATTTTTGAATAATTTCATTTAGATTATTAAAGTGTAATTTGGAAAGCATTCCTAAAGATATTTCCATATAGTCTATGTGCATTCAAAGGTAGGTAAGCACACAAGCACATTTCTAGGCAATCCTCTAATGATAAGATCTATAGTTCTAAGATTGTGAGCCATGTCAAGATACTCATCGAGGGTAGGATGCAAAGGATCAATGGGAGGCGCATAAGGGCCAAGAATATACTTGTTCAAATTATACTCACTGAAGATTGCAAGCATCTCACTTTTCCATGAACCATAAAACTCCCCATCAAGAATAGGCACTCTTCGTCTAATACTCCCGAACATAGACTCATCCTTCTTCCTCCAATGGCGATTAAACCAAAGCAATGGAGACCAATGCTCCGATACTAATTGAAAGGATTGAGAAGAGGGGTCTAGAGGGGGGTGATTAGATCCTTAACAAGTAAAAGTGGCAATTTTTAGTTTCTTCAAGTTAAGGTGGAGTTTAACACAAGTTAATGGGCACACGATACATCTCAAGCAGGCATGATAAGAGTATAGGTAGAGGAAAGTGTAAAGCATGCAATTTGCAAGAATGTAAAGGGATGGGATTGGAGTGTGCAAACGCGATAGAGACACGGAGATTTTTGGCGTGGTTCTGATAGGTGGTGCTATCGTACATCCACGTTTATGGAGACTTCAACCCACGAAGGGTAACGGTTGCGTGAGTCCACGGAGGGCTCCACCCACGAAGGGCCCATGAAGAAGCAAACTTGTCTATCCTACCATGACCATCACCCACAAAGGACTTGCCTCAGTCGGGTAGATCTTCATGAAGTAGGCGATCTCCTTGCCCTTACAAACTTCTTGGTTCAACTCCACATCATGTCGAAGGCTCCCAAGCGACACCTAACAAGTCTAGGAGACACCACTCTCCAAAAGGTAATAGATGGTGTGTTGATGATGAACTCCTTGCTCTTGTGATTCAAATGATAGTCTCCCCAACACTCAACTCTCTCTCACAGATTTGGCTATGGTGGAAGAAGGATTTGAGTGGAAAGAAAACATGGGGAAGGCTAGAAATCAAGGTTCAAATGGTTGGAATGGAATATCTTGATCTCAACACATGAGTAGGTGGTTCTCTCTCAGAAAATGGAAGATGGAAGTGTAGCTCTCTTACAAATGAAGAGGGGGTGGAGGGGTATATATAGCCCCCACACAAAATCCAACTGTGACACACTTCTGGTCCATCTCGGTGGCACCGATTGTGAAACTGGGTGGCACCGATCAATACAAAAATATGAATGTTAGGTATCTCGGTGGGACCGACTGGAACAACTCAGTGGGACCGATGTGCTAGGTCTTAGGGCAAACTTCATCTCGGTGGCGCCGATTGCATCAACTCGGTGGGACCGAAGTGAAGCAATAAGCAACAGCGAATCTGTCAAGCCAACTCGGTGAGACCGATTGCAACATCTCGGTGAGACCGGAATAATTACAAAAAGTCACAGGGTGTTTGCAAGGCCATCTCGGTGAGACCGAGATCCGATGTGACCGAATCGTTAGGGTTGGTAGTGACTATATCCAGTGAACTCGGTGGCTCCGGGTAGAAAGAATCGGTTGGGCCGAGTTTGGATTTTAGGTTTGGACATATTTGGAAGGAGAAAGTGGCTGAGGGTTTTGGAGCAATATCACTCAGCACTTTGAGCAAGTAGACTATTAAGCAACACCTCATCCCCTTTTAAAAGTATTGGCATTCCTATGGACTCAATGTGATCTTGGATCACTAAAAATAGAAATGAAGAGTCTTGAGCTTTTGCCAATATTTGTCCTTAGTATCTTGAAGGGTTTCCACATCCTCTAGTCCTTGCCAGGCCACCGTTGAACTCATCTGAAGTATACTAGATGAAACTATTTGTCCAACAATAAATATGTGGACATTAATTACCAAAATCACCCAGGGAGCACTTGTGCTTTGAAGATTCAACCCAGAAGACAGTTAGTCTTCACTATATTCTTTTGAGCTAAGGTCACTGTACACATCGCCCAATTATTCATGGTAAGTCTTCAAGGTCGACTTCCAAAACCTTCACAGACTTGTTCATCGACAATACACAATGACTCTTGGATGCTCAGAACTTGACATAGCTTTTTTGGTGATGTGCAGAATAGGTATCTCTGACATAGCATTTTTAGGTCCAGAATTCTAGCTGCCGGTATTCTAACTCTTTGTGTAAACCTTGCATATTATGAGAGAAAAGGCATTAGAATTACTCCATAAAGTGTTATAAAGCATAAAAACGTTATAAATAACAGTGGGAAAACATGATACAAACTGGATGTATCAAGGGGATTGAGACCACAAAACAGTTGAAGATATTGCAGTTTCAAAAGCATTTGAACATTCACGTGAAGAATTTGCATTATCACATTCAAGGCATTTCAAGCAAGGTGGAATATATTCTTCCTGAGCGGTACTGATCTATTGAGAGAGTAATGAATCATTTTCCTTTTGAAGATCGTCATCAGACGCTCTCAGTTTTTTGAGATCTTGCTTTGAAGAATTCATAGGAAAGCTTCTCATGATATGCTGAGAGGGCCACATGACGACTTCGAAGTTCGTCATACTTTGACTGAAGATTTTTGAGACCGTCAATTAAAGCCTGACTATGGTCCATTTCAATGTCAACAAGTCATTGCTTTTGTCTAACAACTTTTGAATCCTTTCCATAGCAGTTTGGTGCTTAGTAGCAATGTTGGAAAGTTTGAAATAACTAGGTGTCAAGTTTTCATGAGATTCACCTTCACTAGAGCAAGATGAGGGACGTTGTGGTACCTTGGCACCTCTTGCCATGTGGCAGAGTGCAGAAGCATTTGTAGCAGGACCAGCCTCCCCATAGTTGAGGGAATTCCTGAAATCATCAAGCCAAGGATCTTGACGAGTGAAGGCTCCCTCAAAGTTGTTAGAAATTATGTCCCAGATAAGATTTGTTAAGCTCAAGCTATATACACGAGTGAACTGATCTTTGGACAGATCAGCACATATGATGTATTTCACCGGAGCATCTAGTTGAGTGAATTTGCGAATATCATCAACACTAGCATTTTTACAGAGCTCTAACACACCATGTTCAGTGACAGTCCATAGATCATAATTCATTGCTTGGAGATGTTTGCGCAACATAATGTTCTAGTAGGGGTAGTCCGTGCCATCGAAGATGGGGCACGCAACAAAGACCTATCATACCTGCTGTCGACATAACTAAATCTCAAGGTGGTTAAACCAAAACCACACAAAACAAAGGAGTACCTTGCTCTGATACCAATTGAGAGCGTAGGTTATCTCTGCTACTTCTTGAGCTTGCGTTTATTTTTCCATTGAAGAGGAAAGGGTGATGTAACAAAGTAGAGATAAGTATTTCCCTCAGTTAAGAACCAAGGTATCAATCCAGTAGGAGGCACAAGGAAGTCTCCAATCTATGCTCCTGCACAAACTAATAAACGCTTGCACTCAACGCGAAAAAGGAGTTGTCAATCCCTTCACGGTCTCGAACAAGAGTGAGATCTAATAGAGATAGGTATAAAAGATTACTAAAACGTAAAATGAAGTAAAATGAATAAATTGCATCAAGGTATTTTTGGCTTTTTTTGGTTTATAAATCTGAAAATATATGATGGAAAATAGACCCGAAGGCCATAGGTTTCACTAGAGGCTTCTCTCTTGAAGATAGCATACGGTGGGTGAACAAATTACTATTGAGAAATTGATAGAAAAGCGCAAAGTTATTATGATATCTAAGGCAATGATCATGAATATAGGCATCACATCTGTGACAAGTAAACCGAAACGATTCTGCATCTACTACTATTAGTCCACACATCGACCGACTCCTGCCTACAGCTAGAGTATTAAGTTCATAAGAACAGAGCAACGCTTTAAGAAAGATGACATGATGTAGAGGGATAAACTCAAGCAATATGATATAAACCCCATCTTTCTATCCTCAATGGCAACAATTCAATACGTGCCTCGCTACCCCTTCTGTCACAGGGTGAGGACGCCACAAGATTGAACCCAAAACCAAGCACCTCTCCCATTGCAAGAAAAACCAATCTAGTTGGCCAAATCAAACCGATAGTTCAAACAGAAATACAAAGATATCTTAATTATGCATAAAAGAGTTCAGAGAAGACTCAAATAATATTCATAGATAATCTGATCATAAATCGACAATTTATCGGATCTCAACAAACACATCGCAAAAAAGTATTACATCTAATAGATCTCCAAGAACATCGAGGAGAACATTGTATTTAAGATCAAAGAGAGAGAAGAAGCCATCTAGCTACTAGCTATGGACCCGTAGGTCTGTGGTAAACTACTCACGCATCAACGGAAGGGCAGCAAGATTGATGTAGAGGCCCTCTGTGATCGAATCCCCCTCCGGCAGATCGCCGGAAAAGGCCCCAAGATGGGATCTCACGGGGACAGAGGCTTGCGACGGCAGGAAAGTATTTCGGTGGACGCTTCTGGTGGTTTGGGAATATTTGGAAATTTATAGTGCAAAGATTAGGATTAGAGGAATCCCGAGGGGCCCACAAGCCCTCAGGGCGCGCCCCCTGGGCGCGCCTGGCAGGCTTGTGGCCTCCTCGGGCATCTTCTGACACCCTCTCCAACGTCCATGGATGTCTTCTGGTCCAAGAAAAATCATCGTAAAGTTTTAATCCGTCTGGACTCCTTTGATATTCCTTTTCTGTAAAACTCAAAAACAAGGAAAAAACAGAAACTGACATTGGGCTCTAGGTTAATAGGTTAGTCCCAAAAATAATATAAAATAGCATATTAATGCATATAAAACATCCAAAACAGATAATATAATAGCATGGAATAATAAAAATTTATAGATACGCTGGAGACGTATCAATCTCCAGGGGGTGAATAGGACATTTTTAGAAATTCATCAAACTCTGATGAATTTGACGAAGGTCAAAGAGAAGAAATAGAAACAAAGGCAAGACTAAATTATCACATAGAAGTAAAACAAGTATACATGGTAGATGCGAATGAAAAACATGCATGCATACATACATTCAAGCATAAACATGATGAACTGAAGAAATGAAAAGCATCAAGATGAAGCCTTCAGTTCAAAGTCTTGAGTGTGCAAAACACAAATTCTTCAACAGCGGAAGTACTGAAAGTGAAGGGGTGAGAAATTTGAAACCAGGTCGGATTGATGATGATACAATGCTTTGGCAGATCGCTCTAGTTGTTGTATCAACTATACGTCTGGTTGGAGCGGCTTGAGATTCAACCCAGAAGACACTTAGCCTTCATTGTATACTCCTCGAGCTAAGGTCACTGCAGACCTCGTCCAATCACTCGTGGTAAGTCTTCAAGGTCGACTTCCAAATCTTTCACAGACTTGTTAACCGGCAATCCACAATGACTCTTGCATGCTCAGAACTTGATGCCTAACATCTTGGAAGAATGTGGTTTTCAATGGTAACAGGTGTCGGGTCATATAGATCATTCTCTTCAATCACTTTGGCCTTGGTTGGGTTTTTCCTCACTTGGGTTTTCACAAAATTGTCGGAGGACAAGTTGCTCTCAAATGACAAGTGTCAAATTCTCTCTCCGGGCACCCAACCAACAAATGGTTGAGTCGGGGCGCTATTTATAGCCAGGGGCAACCCAACATGAATTGGCATAAATGCACTTGCAGAGATGACTGTTGTCAAGATAAGGATCAACTCGACAGCCGGCGCTAGCACATCAACTGTCGGAAATTTGAACTCTCAAATTCGTCAAGGCACTCAGTTTCCTCATGATAAGCAAGTCACACCGGCGAAATCCCAACCCCTCAGTCAGACCAAGTTCGTCAACGACCAGAAGAACTTCGTCTCTCTCGCTGATGAACTCGACTGGACTGTAAGATATTTCGAAAGTCTTCAACTCGAAGAAATCGGTAGTTGTAGGTTCTGAGCATCACTTCAGAAATACGTCTATGTATTACCTAGACCTCCTTTAATAGTACGGTATTTCATATGACTCGAAATAAGAAGGAAACTACGAAAACAAAGTCTTCAAGCTTCCAATTCTTCACATCAATTTCTTCAAAGGAGGCACCAAATTCTTCACTTGAAGAAATACATTTTTAGGGGCCATCTTTCGTCGGTTAAACCAACTCTTCGGGGACTATAACTCATGTGTACACTCACGAAAACATTAGTCCCTTAACTCATTTATCTTCAATACTGCAAAACCATCAAGGGGGCATTAAATGCACTTACAAGGTCACCGCTAGTGAGCAGTGATGATCACATCTTATGTTGTTTGCAACCAAACAACGTGTTGTTTGTCTGACAACAACGTCGCAGGGAACCAAACAACATGGTAGAAAATGCTTCCTTGATGCAGGAAGCCTAATTAAGGCAATCAAACTACATGCAAAATATTGTTTTTTACCCTACATTAGCTCAAACAAGCCCAATTAGGATAAGTATGCAAAATGTTCTAAAACAGAGATGTCAACCAAACGCAACCTTGGTGTACCTGGGCTATAGATGCTCTAAAGAAAGCACGACATTATGCACGTCATGTTAGTAACAATGGTTATAATTTATAAGGGCATCTCCAACGAAGACCTGCAAAACTCCCGCATGTGGTGTTCGGACAATTTTATTTTATTTTTATAATTCAATGGGGATCTGTATCAGTCCACGAAGCTGTCCGGACGTTCAAATTTTGATATTTTGGAGATAAAAATGGGGGAGTTTTGCTGGAGCCTGGACATGCACTTACCAATCACATGCATGTCCCTCTCTTCCATCCTCCCAAACACATGCATGACCCCCCTCTTCTCTTTTTTCTTAACCGGATACTTTGTAATTAGTGTTGCATGGCTTTTTTCTCTATCATGTCCGCGGATCATGTCCGGACACAAAAAATAGGCATATACCTGAAGAATTTGCAGGTCGGCGTTGTAGATGCCCTACGTACGGCGTTGTAGTGCTCACAGGACGTACGCCCATCTTTGCCCCGTGAAGAAGCGTCAAACAATCTCTCGCGGCGGCGTAGGAACCAACCGTATGTTCAAACTCTCTACTGCTTAGTACCACGCCATACGCGATGGTGGCACGGTAACAAAAAATAAAACTAGCTGATGTTTCCAAGTTTCAAGTACTCCCTCCATTCCAAAATATAGTGCGCTCGCGTTTCCCAAGGTCCAATTTTGATCATAAATTTAATCAATGAGACCAACTGCGGCGGGAGAAAAAATTATATAAATGAAAACTTCTTTCGAATACGAATTCACTGATATAATTTTTGCTAACCGCCGTAATCGGTCTTAGTAGTTAAATTTACGGTCAAAGTTGAAACACGAGGATAAAGAAAGCACTACATTATGGAATGGAGGGAGTACTACTACTGCAGTACTACTCGAGTGAATACGTACTGCAGCGTGCAGTTAAACCGGTACCCCTCCGGTGCACGCGTACGCACGTGATGAGACGGGCGAAGCAATCGGGGCGGAAGAAGTACGTGCCCACACTCCGCCTGTCAGAGCTTCCAACTGCTTTTGCGCCTTTGCCGCTGTACGTTCGTCAAGTTGAAGTACTGCTAGTACTTGACTCTCTTCTGCGTCGTGGCTGCGCGTGTAATAATCAGGCCTGATCAAGCTATCTTCTGCCGCGAGTAAAAGAGCCGGGAGTTAATGGCGGCCAGAGGCGCAGCTGAGCAGACGGGTCAAAAAGGCGGTGGCTCGTGCAATCGTGCATGGCCTGCTCTCTCATGCATGCACGTATTTACGAGCGTGCCTGCTTTCTCCCGGTTCCATTCATTGGCCCCTGCACGAGCGTGATTCAATGCGGACAGGTTGATCGCGTTCCCAAAATCCCACCGAACCTCAAGTTTAAAAAGGAAGAGTCAATAAATTGAGATGTTCCAAAGAGATGAAAATTTAACAAGCCGGTCTCTTCTTTCTTTTGAAAAGTAGTAAAAGTTACGAATGTTTTGCACGATCAGATTACGTGAAGTATTGCTGAAAGTAAATAAATTAACTGAAAGTAGTTACAATCACCAGGACGTGTGAGAAATTAAGTTCAAGGTTGTATTACCACTACTCAAGTCGGTGTTCATGTTGTATCAGCCAGCCAAGAAGCCACAGTATTCAGCTGCAAGATTGCAGGTGCGCAAGCGTTTGTGGGGCCACCGCCCCATGAAGAAGCTTTTAGCCAATGGCGACAGTCGCGGCTGGGTGGGTGGGGATTCCGGCGAGCCCTGGGAAGATTCCGCACTCAGCACCGCGTGTACTTTGACATGTGGGGCCGCCGCTGTGCCGTCCATTTGGCCGTTCAGCCCCCAACACAGCAGCGCCCCACGTTTCCACCATCCATTGGCTCCCTGGTTCCCTGTCGCTACTCGTACACCTTCAGGGACCGGGGGAATGTATCACCGGCCCCATGTTGCACACTCAAAAATGTTCGAAAAAATCTGTAAAAAATTTAGTGCATTGACACAACATTAATGTACGGTGTCCCAAAAATTTAAATAAAAATTTGAAACATTGCTTGAGATATAAAAATGACAAATTTGACACTGAATAGTACATAACACAAGTTGGGCTTTAGTTTTGGTCCATTAGCACATTGATGTAAAATTTGTCATTTTTGTATCTCGAGCAATGTTTTGAATTTTGATTTGAATTTTTGTGACAACTTACACTGATATTGTGTCAATGCACTAAATTTTTGTCCGGATTTTTTCAAACATTTTTGAGTGTGCAACGGAGTCCGGTGCACCGGTAGCACCAATTGCCCCGGTGCACCAGATACGTTCCCCAGGGACCGGTACTACTTTGCAAAATTTGAGCTAAATATTCCTACCGTCCGGAAATACTTGTTCTAAAAATGGTTGAAAATGGATGTATCTATAACTAAAATAAGTTTAGATACAAGCATTTCTAAGGCAAGTATTTAAGGACGGAAGGAGTAGAAGATAGACACTTCACTCCGAAAATCCATAGCTGGACACCAGCACATCTGACCCCGGATAAACCGTAAATTAAATAAAATAGAAAATGCCAATAAAAAACCTGAATTTTTACACATCAAAGATGAACAAGTTTTCAGTATGCGTGCAAAGTTTTATGGCAATGTGACATAGGAGGAGTTCGGAACAGAAAAAACAAAATAAGTGCTTCAAAATCAAAATTTCTAAACCTTCCTTAAAACTCTGTTTTTTGTTTTTTTTTTCTCCAGAGCTCCTATAATGCCATATCACCATGAATTTTCGCATACAGCCAGAAATCTTGTGCATCTTTCATGCCAATTTCTTTTTTTTTCTGCTATTTCTTTTTATTTTAATTTCATCACCGGGAGCAGATGATCCCAGCACCAAAACGCCGTCCTTGATTGTATTCCACCAACTCAAAAAATCGCATACTTTGATCCACAACCTCATTTCAGCAATACATTTTGGTAAAAAAAAAAAGAAACAACAAGGGCTTTTTATGAGGGTTTTATGCTAGGTTATCTTTTGCAAATAAATCATTTAGAACTAAACCGATGGCCATGGGTGCGCCAATTCGTGCTCGTGATGAGCCTAAGGGCATCTCCAGCCGCGCCCCAATAGGCCCTCCCCAGGCGTTTTTGCCGCGCCGGCGCTAAAAAACGGCCCAGTCGCGCCCCCAGAAGTCCGTTTTCCGCCGGCTCGGGCCAAAACTGGTGCCGGCGGACCCAGGCTGAACCCGACGCCCTGGGGGCGCTTGGGGAGCCGGCACAAGCGAAAAAGGCGCGTGGGTCCGCCCTGGCGGCGTCCCGAGGGCCTTTTCCCGCCGTTTCTTGACGCTTTTCCCTCGCAATCCTTCCGTTCGCTCGCCTTCCTCCCGCCATTCCCTCCCTTTCTCCCGCTAAACCCCCTCCCGCTCGCCTTCCAGTCGCCGCCATGCCGCCGAAGAAGTACGCCATGCCGCGCGCGGCGGCAACCACGACTGGCACCGTAGCCCAGCCGAAGCAGAGGAGGCCGAGGGCGCCGCCATTGAAGCCACCGGGCATGTCGAACGCCGAGTGGAGGGTGGAAGTTCAGCGACGCGACGCAGTCACGGCCGACCGGTGGAATAGGGCCATCGCCAAGAAGGCCCGCGACAACACGGCGCATGCGGCGGCGTCCTCCTCATCGGTCGACCACGCGGGGATGATGAATCCACCCGTCGTCAGCCACGCCCAGTACGCGCCCTGGGGACAGCAAGGCGTCGGATCTCCATGGGGATCGTCGTCGCCCGGCTACGCCGACGGCGACACGCACGGTGGGTTCAACCCAAACGTGACCTTTCCCCATGGCCACCCCGCGACGCGCACACCCTCGCCCGCCTTCGTCGGCGTGCAGTACCCTCCATACAACTACTCGCCGCCCGCCTACGCATCCACACAGACGCCCCATCTCCGCCGTGGACCGCTGCCCTTCTCGCACCTGGGCGACGCCGACGACACAAGAGCCGACATGGACGACATCATCGTGACAGGATCGACCGCGGCCGCCGCGTCTCCCGGGTTCGCCACCCAGGATCGACCGACCCCGCCGAGTGATTCGTTGCGCACGCGAACTTGCGGCGTGCAGCGCTCTGTTTTTTGTAACGTCAGACTATGTCCGATCGCCGGATTTGTGGTGTCTTTTGCGAGCGGGAACGACCTAGTTCAAATTTCCCGCATCCTGGGGCCGGTGCTTGGGGGCGTGACTGGGAGTTAGGTCGCCCCCAGGGGCCGAACTAGCGCCGGCACGCCCCCAGGCCGCTCTATTTAGGCGCCCTGGGGGGCCGAACGGCTGGAGATGCCCTAAGCTGTACACGCACCAAATGTCGTGTGTGGCTGCCAACACCTTCTCTTGGATGCAGTTAGTCCTCTTTGGACCCAAATGACTCATGTGTCGCTCCCCCCGTAGGCAGATCAGGAGAGCTCTCCTGCTGCCGGCCAGGAACCCAGCTCCTACTAATCCTCCCCTCGCCGCCGTGGGCGGGCACCATCGGGGCAAAGCCCTCATGACATGGGCGGCCGTTGGGCGGTTTCCCTTCCTAACAGATGCGGTGCAGTGTGGGGATAGCTCGTCTGTCAACAGCGGAGGACGACACCCCCTTCCTAGTTCTAGATCCTTACCTTCGCCGTTATGGTGGCATGACCGGCGCGGCCTTGCTCCCATTGCGTGACGGCTCGCCGTTGTCCACCTGGGCATGGGCTGGGGCGCGTTGGCAGAGGATATAGGGTCTCTTGCTGACATCCGATCGACGGTGATTGTTGGTGACGACGTGGGATCGACCGACAACCCTTGAGGGTGGTGGTGTGTGTCTGGTTGCATGGTCTTTGGCTGCCTTGAGTGCCTGCGGCGGTCTACATGCATGTCAGATTTGGCTAGATCTGAATATGCGTGGTGGCTATGCCTCTTGGTCATCTGGGCAAGGAGTGGCCAGATCCAATTCTGCATGGTGGTTGTGTGTGATGGCCTAGCTTATTAGGGATGATAGACTACTCATATCAATAAGGAATTCCTTCTTTTCCGGGAGCCCATTCGGACAGAACTCCAAAGTTAAGCGTGCTCAGCTTGGAGTAGTGTCAGGATGGGTGACCGACCGGGAAGTTGCTCCCGGGTGCGCACGAGTGAGGACAAAGTGAGCAGAAAAGACTAGTATTGATCTGTGGGGCCAGTCTAGATCCCGCCAGGAGTAATGACCACCGGCGGGTGTGTCCGGGGCGTTACAAGTTGGTATCAGAGCCGACCCTCGCGGTTACACGGATGTTTGCGGACAGGTGCGCGGTCATGTTGTTCATGACGTTTGTGACCCGTCGTGGCACACGACATGGTACATGTACCGGACTGGATGCACAAACGTATGTGCCAAGAGGGAACCCTCCTGTGGCCCGACGAGGACGTCGGTTCCTCTGAGTGGGGGTGTATGTGATGGCCTGGCTTATTAGGGATGATATACTACTCATATCAATAAGGAATTCCTTCTTTTCCGGGAGCCCATTCGGACAGAACTCCAAAGTTAAGCGTGCTCAGCTTGGAGTAGTGTCAGGATGGGTGACCGACCGGGAAGTTGCTCCCGGGTGCGTACGAGTGAGGACAAAGTGAGCAGAAAAGACTAGTATTGATCTATGGGGCCAGTCTAGATCCCGCCAGGAGTAACGACCACCGGCGGGTGTGTCCGGGACGTTACATTGTGCCTCTTGGTCATCTAGGCAGGGAGTGGTGTAGTGGTGGGTGGCTCGGGTCTGCAGCCTATCATGGACATTATGGATGCCCAAATCTGAATATGGTGTCTTGTGCTCGTCGCGACTACTCTAGGTGCATCGCAGTGGCACGGCCGAGCTGCCAAGCAAAAGCTCCACGCTCTGACGTCGATGACGACAACACCCATGGATGTCGCCCTCCTCTCGAGGACGTCGTTTTGGTTATTCTCTCCGTGCCATGGTTCTAGGTGAAGACCTCTGTCCGCCTCGAACTATGCAGCGGCGACGCACAACACCCACTTCCCTCGTGAGGGCGATGTCGTGGAGTTTGGGTGTCCTAGGTCGTGTCTTGGCGTTGTATTGAGGCCTACATGTGCTATCTTCGGCAACGTAGTCACATGTGATTAGGTTGTTCGGTTATCTTGGGATTTGTTGTACGAGGGCTTCCTTGTTACTTTGTATCATTCGTCCATGTACTTTGGTTTGTGCTTTATATATAAACCGTAAAGTTGGTGGAGTGCCTGTTTTGAGAACACCTCCTCCAAGAAGAACTTGCATGACGACCCAACGATGTTCTTGGAGATGTTGTACCCCACGCATAGCTCCTTGCAGTAGTAACAAGGAATGCACAACCTTTGCTATCGGAGTCATCGGTGATGGAGAACGACGTTGCAGGAGGAGGGCATGGTTGACATGGATAGAGGAGACCAAGGTGAGGAAGTTGGTGGTGGTTTTGATGGCAGGAGGTAGCTAAGCATGTCGTCGATGAGCTGCAGAGCGGAAACTAGCACTAGTGGAGGAATGGATAGCCACAACTTTAGTTGGTGGCGCGTCTTTTCCAATCAATGCCACCACTATGATTTCCAAATAATGTGGCATTGTCATATATGGTATGCTAGCTTTATAAGGTTAGTGTCGGCGTTGCTTTTTTTAACACACCACAAAATGGGAGAGGCCCAGCTGTACTCACCAGTCACAAGACAGTGGCGACATTGGATTTCTATACACGCCGTAGGTAACTAATCCAGCTAGGCCCACCCATTTGTGGTGTGTTAAAAAAAGCAACGCAAACACTGACCTTATAAAGCTAGCATACCATATATGCCAACGCCACCATTATTTGGAAATCATAGTGGTGGCATTGATTGGAAATGACGCGCCACCAAGTAAAGTTGTAGCTAGCCATTCCTCCAATAGTGAATTATCGAGCAATTTTCCGTCGCCACCACATCGCGTTCCTGAGGCGATCTTTGTTTTCAGCCCTCATTCGGACCTCTATGAGAGGGGGAGTTCATCTCCATCTTCACCAACCTCGATCATCGTGATCCAAGATGAGTTGTGAGTAGTCCACCTGCTGAACTACGACTTCATGGTAGTAGCCAATGTTGTAATCTCTCCTCCAAGATGTAGTTTTGATGTTCAATACCATATCCACATGAGCTACCCTAAAAGATTGTAGTTTATCAGATGAGTTTGTGATGATGATATAGATCATGTGATGGATTAACTCTATATGGTCATATTTGTTCATGATTCGTTTTGATATAGACGCATTTTTTCTGGTTGCATGTATTTGCTTGACCAGTTTAGATCGGTAGCCAGTAGTGGAAGTGGTGTGCATTAGATATGTTCAAGTCTTGCAGGTAATCTAGCATAGTGACAGGAAATAGAAAAGGCTTGCAAGAATTGTTGCCACTAAGGGTTAAGGGTTACTAGAGGATGAATAATCCCCTAATCATAACAATATGTTATCATTCTAAATGCAATTACCCATGTCCACACTTAATATCCAGATGATGCAGAGTGCCTCGGTCTAGGGACGGCATATTTAGCTAAAGATGCATGAGACAGTCTCCGTCTTTTATATTATGGACATACTGCCTATATATATTCTCACAATGTTTGCTTGTCTAGCATGAACATGAGTGTTCCATATTGTACTACACATGAGGAAGCTAATCACTGTTCACACTTTTTATGAATTGGAGAGTTCCACTTTGGTTAAACTATGAACCCCGGTTCAGTTTCCGCCATAAGAAGCACCTTCCAACAACATTTACACGTTTGTTTTTATTTCCACTTTTATTTAATTTCGAAAATAGCAAAAATATTTATCACTCATTATCTTTTAATAGGCTTGTTCAACCAGCAAACTAGTAAAGGATTGACACACTTGCTAGGATTGTTGGGGTGGGCACAAGAGGGTTTTATTTTTGTTATAGGATATCCAACTACTGCAAGCATTTGTATCTCCGGGGATTAATACCTTCGCTTCTCACTATGGAAAGATGTCTACCGCTTGCTACAATCTCCCATACGGGGGAGAGCAACTATTGTACCTTTAGCAAAGTACAGTCACCAACAAGATAGCATAATCTTTCAACATAAGAAAAACATGTGATAAAGGGTTAACAAGAGGATGCTTGCCTTGTTGATCAAGGTCCCCATACGGTTGTGGGTTGATCTTGTAATACCCCTCATTGTCGTACTCTACCGAAATGAGGAAGAAAACCTCCGGAAAATGACCAAACGAAGCAAAAAGCAATATCCATTAAGTCCGACATGGTTACAATGCAGTGAATGCATATGATGGCATGGAGAAAGATACGATGAAGCTAATGTTACTTGAATCAATATTTTTGGAGCCATGGAATGCAAGTTACGAAATTTCAAAGGTTATAAGACAATTTTAGAGTTTGGTTAGAAATCAAATCCTATTTTTAAGAAATTGTATTAGATATGCACATATTTTTGTTGAGTGTTATATGGTAAGCCATACATGTGCATTAAGTGTTAGAAAATACATATGCATATAAAGATCACCCTAAATTGAGTTGGCGATGTAGCCAAGCCGAGCGCACCCACAACCACGGTCGTCCGCAACTAGCACGTAGCCGCAGCCGCAGCCACGGGTGCGAGCTCCGTGACCGGGCCATGCAGCCAACCCAAGCGCAACTCCACTCATACGAATTGCTCCGTGCGGTGACGTGAGCTCTCGGCGGTTGGGCGGGGGCGAGCTCCTATGACTAGGCAGGCCTGAGCTCGCGATGGCTGGGCTAATGGTGGCAGTAGACTTGGAAGCGACGACATCGTGGGAATGAACGGAAGTGGATGAGGCGAATGGCTACAGGTGGGGTCATGAGGAGATATAGCTGATGCAGCCAGACACGTCCAGACACCGTCATATTCTGTTCATATACTCTCCCCGTCGGAAAATACTTGTCATCAAAATGAATAAAAAAGAATGTATCTAGAACTAATATACATCTAGATACATCCTCTTTTATTTATTTTAATGACAAATATTTCTGGACGGAGGGAGTATGTTTTATGTTTGAGGTGCTGAACAGCCCAGACAAAGTCTGAGTATGTGGTCTGAGTGGGTAGGCCTTTTTGTTCTCTATCCCGTCCAGGCTCTCCCCGGGATATATAGCGTGAAAGTGTGTGCATGTAGGGGCGGCCGGGTGGAGAGTCCGGTTATAGATGCTCTAATCGGACTCTATTGGCCAGGCGGACACGTGATCACTGACCAGACACTCTTCGATTGTTCTCATATATGAGATGAGTATGAGAGTGTCCGGGCGTGTCCGTTCAGTGGTCCTGTATCCACCACATGAGATTTGACCCATCATTTAAAAAAAAGGAGGATGACCCCCAGTCTCTGCATCTGGGAGATGTATGCGGCCACTTTATTGATTATTCTCGAGGACCTTACAAAGTAGTACAACAATATGTCTGAATCCACCATCTTGGCAACATCTGCCGCTACTCCTATCCATATGATGAAGGTGGTGCAACCTGGGCCACATACCCAGACCTGTCACCTAAGCCTAACATCTAAAGTCAGCGGCCTCGACCGAGTCACATACCGGGTCTGGGGCACAATCCGGTCCGACGCACTCACATATGTCGTCGCCGCCATCTTCCATTGGTCCATCTTCAGAGCCGACTGAGGTGCCAACCTTGGCAGGTTCCTCCGCCATCGACGCCACCATTACGCCAAACGACAACCACCATCTACGCTAGTCCATCTCCAAGCAAAAGGAGCGCTACCACAGGACGAAGACCGGTGGAGAATAGGTGAAACGCCGCACACATTGCCGCCGCCAAACACCTCACACGCACCGCAAAGTGCCCACCATGCTTCCGGGAACCCCAGGCAACACCTTCAAGAAGGAACGCGACGAGGGTACGACGTCGTCGCCCGCAAGGGGAACTAGAGTTTTCGTCCAAAGGAACATCATAGTGAAAGACGGGAGAGGACTTCGACAAGGCCTCCAAGAAGGGGACCGACGCCCAGCAAAGGCGCCGCCATTGTCGTGGCCTCCGCCGACGGCCAAGGGTTTCCCCCGGTCCCGCCCCCATTCCATCCACCCGGCCAATGACCTGGCCAGGGGAGTGCCCGCAACTGGAGAAGGTGTTGGACTTCATCGAAGAAGGCACGCAAGGTGACGGGGCCCCCCGACCCACTGTAGTAGACGTCCACCGAGACGTCTGTGACGCCCGGATAATTAAGCTACAGCGATCCTCCGCTAATGATGCCACTTCACCTCGGTTACTGTTGATAAACTCTCGATAGTTCAAAACGATTCAAAATCCAAATTCAAAAACAAGTCAAACAACTAAAGTTTTCAAAAGTAAAAACTAAAATGTTCTTATTGTGTCAACTAATTCATCAGATATATTGGTGGAGAAACCAAGTCTTTATAAAATGCTTAAATACACTAAACTAATTATATCATTAGCTAAAACCAAAAATTAAATTCTTTTTATAATATATAAAATATTAAACTAATTTATTTGGGAGCCCAAGTTATTGTGGCATTAGCAAAAGCAGTACCACTAATTTAGGAACTAATTTTATATTTTATAAAACTATAGCAAATAAAAAAATATAAAACTAAAAGAAAACAGAAAAGAAAAATAAGAAAAAGGTAAAAGGAAACAAACTAACAAAAAAGGGCCACCCCCCCCCCCAAATGGGCCGACCGGCCCAATTGGCAACTAGGCCACCAGGTCAACCCAGCCCCAGGCCAATAACCCCCTACAGGAGGCACCGAAACTCTAACCCCCCTACACACGATCCCCACTCTCCCCTCCATTTTGGATCGGGATCGAGCGGCGCCCGACGCCACGCCTGCATCGTCGCTCGCCTCCTCCAGCGCCACCTCGCCCTTGCCGTGCTTGCCTCGCCCGACGCCTCGACCTAACCATCGCCGTCGCTGTTGTCTCCTCGCCCCCTCCTCTCCCTCGTGTGACGCTCGCCTGAAGACGCAGCCATGCCTCGTCGCCGACCTGACGCCGTCGCCCGTCGTCACCGCCACCTCGTCGTGTGTCCCCGTCCTCCCCCTCGACACCCGCTACCATAGTCCCTACGCTCGCGCGGTGAGGCCCCGGCCTCTCCTCTCTTCCTCGACCCCCGCTTACCACGCCCCCGTCGCGCCCACGTCTGGACCATGCACGCATCGCCACGCCCGTGTGGCCTCTTCACCTCTTGTCGCGCGCTCACGCCAGCCACCGCGCATGCTGCCTTCTGGCCGGCGCCGTCCCTCGCACGCCCCACGCCGCACGACCCCGTCGCCGCGCAGACCGCCTGCGCCCAGCGCCGCTGCTGGCCGTGCCCTCCGCCCGGCTCTGTTGATGTCGCCGCTCGCCCTCGGATCCCGCCTACCGCGCTGCTCTGCTCCCTGCGCCGCTCCTCACGCGAGGCCCACGCATTCCCGGTTCGACGTCGTGGCCGCTGCCACGCCCGCCGTGGCCGCTGTCGCGCCCGCCGTCCCGCTCCAGCCACTCCGGCCCCAACGCCCTCCCGTCCTTCTCCGGCGACCGCCCGCACACCCGCAACCTCGCCTCTGCTCTACCCGCCGGCTCCCTCCGCCTCCGCGCCGCTCCGGCCGCCTGCCGGTGCCGTGGCCGCCAGCGCTGGGCGGCACCCGTTGCTGCTGCGCCCAAGGCGCCCGCCCCTCGCCTGTATGCCCGCAACCACCGCCCGACGCCCGTGACCAGACGCCCATTAAGGCCTTTGGCCCTATGACAAACGGGCCCCAGCCCAGAACGTTTTTTAGAAAAAATAGAAGGATAAAAAAAGTAAAATTAAAATTAAAATAAATAATTAATTAATTAAGAAATTGATTGAGTTAATTAAACATGTTGAATTAATCTAATTAACTAGTTAGTTTAATTAAACAGTAATTAGATTAGCTAAAACCCAATTAAACTAAACAGAGTATGATAGGTGGGTCCCACACGTCAGTTTGACCCAGTCAACACCCTGTTGACTGCTGACGTCATGATGATGTCAGCATGCACCGTTTTGGATAATGTTGAATTAAAATAATTAAATAAATGCTAAAAATGATTTAAATCTTTTTAAATCAATATAAAACAAACCGTAGCTCGGATGGAAAAACTTTGTACATGAAAGTTGCTCAGAACGACGAGATGAGTCCGGATACGCATCCCGTTCGTCCGCCACGCATCCCTAGCATAGTGATACGTCTCCATCGTATCTACTTTTCCAAACACTTTTGCCCTTGTTTTGGACTCTAACTTGCATGATTTGAATGGAACTAACCCAGACTGATGCTGTTTTCAGCAGAATTCGATGGTGTTATTTATGTGCAGAAACAAACATTCTCGGAATGACCTGAAACTCTACAGAGCAACTTTTTGAAAAATATAAAAAATACCTGCAAAAAATGAAGGCCAGGGGGCCCACCACCTGTCCACGAGGGTGGGGCCGGGCCCAGGCGCGCCCCTACCTCGTGGGCCCCCTGGTGCCTCTCCGACTCCAACTCCAACTCTATATATTGTGTTTTGGGGAAAAAATAAAAGAGAAGAATCCATCGCGTTTTACGATACGGAGCCGCCGGCAAGCCCTAAAACCTCTCGGGAGGGCTGATCTAGAGTCCGTTAGGGGCTCCGGAGAGGGGAATCCGTCGCCATCGTCATCATCAACCATCCTCCATCACCAATTTCATGCTGCTCACCGCCGTGCATGAGTAATTCCATCGTAGGCTTGCTGGACGGTGATGGGGATGGGATCTATCATGTAATCAAGTTAGTTTTGTTAGGGTTTGATCCCTAGTATCCACTATGTTCTGAGATTGATGTTGCTATGACTTTGCTATGCTTAATGCTTGTCACTAGGGCCCGAGTGCCATGATTTCAGATCTAAACCTATTATGTTTTCATCAATATATGAGTGTTCTTGATCATATCTTGCAAGTCTATAGTCACCTATTATGTGTTATGATCCGTTAACCCCGAAGTGACTATAATCGGGATACTTACCGGTGATGACCGTAGTTTGAGGAGTTCATGTATTCACTATGTGTTAATGCTTTGTTCTGGTACTCTATTAAAAGGAGGCCTTAATATGCCTTAGTTTCCTAAGGACCCCGCTGCCACGGGAGGGTAGGACAAAACATGTCATGCAAGTTCTTTTCCATAAGCACGTATGACTATGTTCGGAATACATGCCTACATTATATCAATGAACTGGAGCTAGTTCTATGTCACCCTAGGTTATGACTATTACATGATGAACCGCATCTGGCATAATTCTCTATCACCGATCCATTGCCTACGAGCTTTCCATACATTGTTCTTCGATTATTTGTTTTCTCGTTGTTATTGCTATCACCACTACAAAATACCAAAAAACATTACGTTTACTACCGTTACCTTTTGTTACCGTTACTACTAATATCATATTACTTTGCTGCAGATACTAAGTTTACAGGTGTGGTTGAATTAACAACTCAGCTGCTAATACTTGAGAGTATTCTTTGGTTCCCCTTGTGTCGAATTAATAAATTTGGGTTGAATACTTTACCCTCGAAAACTGTTGTGATCCCCTATACTTGTGGGTTATCAAGACTATTTTCTAGCGCCGTTACCGGGGAGCGTAGCTTTATTCTTTGAGTCCCTTGGGATTTATATCTACTTATCATTATGAAGAACTTGAAAGATGCAAGAATCAAGATTTATCCCTCAACTACGAGGGGAGGTAAGTAACTGCCATCTGGCTCTGCACTTGATTCACCTTCTGTTTTGAGTAAGCTTGTGACACCTAAACCTGCTTCTGCTATTCGTTCCGATATGTCACATGTTATTGATGATGCCACTTTTGCTATACATGATACTTATGATGAAACTACTTCTATGCTTGATACTACCGTGCCACTTGGTGAATTTCTTGATGAACAACTTGCTAGGGCTAGAGAGATTGAAAATATTGAATATGATAATACTGATGAAATTGATGATGAAGACTTGCCTGTTATTCCTGAGGGTTATGTTTTTGATAAAGAAACTTCTTTAGCTATTTTAGATTGCAAAGGTAGATACAAACTTAAGAGGTTATTAGCTAAATGGAACAAGCAATCTCTAAATGCTAGAATGACACCTGACCCTGCTTTTGTGTCACGCCCTCGATGCGGCTATATCTCCCACGTGTCGAAGCACGACTTAGAGACATAACCGCATTAAAAGCAATGTCGCAAGTGAGGTAATCTTCGCAAACAACCCATGTAATACAATAAGGGAAAAGATACATAGTTGGCTTACAATCGCCACTTCACACAATACATGAATAAAGCATTACATCATCCAAATACAATCAAGGTCCGACTACGGAACCAAAATAAAAGAAGACTACCCCAAATGCTACACAGATCCCCGATCGACCCCAACTGGGCTCCACTACTGATCAACTGGAAACAGATCAACACAAAGGCCAAGATCTTCATCGAGCTCCTCCTTGAGCTTGGTTGCGTCACCTGCACGGTCTCATCGGCACCTGCAAGCTGGTTTTGGAAGTATCTGCGAGTCACAGGGACTCAACAATCTCACACCCTCACGATCAAGACTATTTAAGCTTATGGGTAAGGTAAAAGGTATGAGGTGGAGCTGCAGCAAGCGGCTAGCATATATGGTGGCTAACATACGCAAATGAGAGCGAGAAGAGAAGGCAAAGCACGGTCGAACAACTATGATCAAGAAGTGATCCTAGAACAGCCTACGTCAAGCATAACTCCAACACCGTGTTCACTTCCCGGACTCCGCCGGAAAGAGACCATCACGGTTACACACGCGGTTGATGTATTTTAATTGAGATCAACTTCAGGTTTTCTACAACCGGACATTAACAAATTCCCATCTGCCCATAACCGCGGGCATGGCTTTCGAAAGTTCAAATCCCTGCAGGGGTGTCCCAACTTAGCCCATCACAAGCTCTCACGGTCAACGAAGGATATTCCTTCTAGCGGGAAGACCCGATCAGACTCGGAATCCCAGTTACAAGACATTTCGACAATGGCAAAACAAGACCAGCAAAGCCACCCGAATGTGCCGACAAGTCCTGATAGGAGCTGCACATATCTCGTTCTCAGGGCACACCGGATTTTCCAAACTTCCGGTAGGCCAGCCCAGAGTTGCCCCTGGTGGCCACCGACGGCGGACAAGGTGGACCAACACTCAGAGGAGCACTGGCCCGGGGGGTTAAAATAATGATGACCCTCGAGAGCGTGACTCTCAAGGGAAAAGAAAAGGCTAGGTGGCGAATGGTAAAACCAAGGTTGGGCCTTGCTGGAGGAGTTTTATTCAAAGCAAACTGTCAAGGGGTTCCCATTATAACCCAACCGCGTAAGGAACGCAAAATCCGAGAACATAACACCGATATGACGGAAACTAGGGCGGCAAGAGTGGAACAAAACACCAGGCATAAGGCCGAGCCTTCCACCCTTTACCAAGTATATAGATGCATTAATTTAATAAGAGGTATTGTGATCTCCCAACAAGTAAACATGTTCCAACAAGGAATAACATCTCCATGTTCCAACAAGGAACAAACTTCAATCTTCACCTGTAACTAACAACGCTATAAGAGGGGCTGAGCAAAGCGGTAACATAGCCAAACAATAGTTTGCTAGGACAAGGTGGGTTAGAGGCTTGGCTTAACAATATGGGAGGCATTATAAGCAAGTGGTAGGTATCACAGCATAGGCATAGCAAAAGAGCGAGCAACTAGCAAGCAAAGATAGAAGTGATTTCGAGGGTATGGTCTGAAGGAAATATGCCCTAGAGGCAATAATAAAGTTATTATTTATTTCCTTATTTCATGATAAATGTTTATTATTCATGCTAGAATTGTATTAACCGGAAACATAATACATGTGTGAATACATAGACAAACAGAGTGTTACTAGTATGCCTCTACTTGACTAGCTCGTTAATCAAAGATGCTTATGTTTCCTAACCATAGACAAAGAGTTGTTATTTGATTAACGGGATCACATCATTAGGAGAATGATGTGATTGACTTAACCCATTCCGTTAGCTTAGCACTCGATCGTTTAGTCTGTTGCTATTGCTTTCTTCATGACTTATACATGTTCCTATGACTATGAGATTATGCAACTCCCGTTTACCGGAGGAACACTTTGTGTGCTACCAAACGTCACAGCGTAACTGGGTGATTATAAAGGAGCTCTACAGGTGTCTCCAAAGGTACATGTTGGGTTGGCGTATTTCGAGATTAGGATTTGTCACTCCGATTGTCGGAGAGGTATCTCTGGGCCCTCTCGGTAATGCACATCACATAAGCCTTGCAAGCATTGCAACTAATGAGTTAGTTGCGAGATGATGTATTACAGAACGAGTAAAGAGACTTGCCAGTAATGAGATTGAACTAGGTATTAAGATACCGACGATCGAATCTCGGGCAAGTAACATACCGATGACAAAGGGAACAACGTATGTTGTTATGCGATCTGACCGATAAAAGATCTTCATAGAATATGTAGGAGCCAATATGAGCATCCAGGTTCCGCTATTGGTTATTGATTGGATATGTGTCTCGGTCATGTCTACATTGTTCTCGAACCTGTAGGGTCCGCACGCTTAAGGTTTCGATGACAGTTATATTATGAGTTTATGAGTTTTGATGTACCGAAGTTTGTTCGAAGTCCCGGATGTGATCACGGACATGACGGGGAGTCTCGAAATGGTTGAGACATAAAGATTGATATATTGGAAGCCTATATTTGGATATCGGAAGTGTTCCGGGTGAAATCGGGATTTTACCGGAGTACCGGGAGGTTACCGGAACCCCCTGGGAGGTATATGGGCCTTAGTGGGCTTTAGTGGAAGAGAGGAGAGGTGGCCAGGGCTGGGCCGCACGCCCCTCCCCCCTAGTCCGAATAGGACAAGGAGAGGGGGCCGGCGCCCCCCATCCTTCTCTCTCTCCTCTTTTCCCCCTCCCGAATCCTATTCCAACTAGGAAAGGGGGGAATCCTACTCCCGGAGGGAGTAGGACTCCTCCTGGCGCGCCCTCCCTGGCCGGCCGCACCCCCCCCCTTTGATCCTTTATATACGAAGGCAGGGGCACCCCTAGACACACAAGTTGATCCACGTGATCATATTCTTAGCCGTGTGCGGTGCCCCCTTCCACCATAGTCCTCGATAATATTGTAGCGGTGCTTAGGCGAAGCCCTGCGATGGTAGTACATCAAGATCATCACCACGCCATCGTGCTGACGGAACACTTCCCCGACACTTTGCTGGATCGGAGTTCGGGGATCGTCATCGAGCTGAACATGTGCTAGAACTCGGAGGTGTCGTAGTTTCGGTGCTTGATCGGTTGGGCCGTGAAGACGTACGACTACATCAACCACGTTGTTCTAACACTTCCGTTGTCGACCTACAAGGGTACGTAGATCACACTCTCCCCTCTCGTTGCTATGCATCACCATGATCTTGTGTGTGCATAGGAAATTTTTGAAATTACTACGAAACCCAACAGTGGCATCCGAGCCTAGGTTTTATATGTTGATGTTATATGCACGAGTAGAACACAAGTGAGTTGTGGGCGATATAAGTCATACTGCTTACCAGCATGTCATACTTTGGTTCGGCGGTATTGTTGGACGAAGCGGCCCGGACCGACATTACGCGTACGCTTACGCGAGACCGGTTCTCCCGACGTGATTTGCACAAAGGTGGCTAGCGGGTGACAGTTTCTCCAACTTTAGTTGAACCGAGTGTGGCTACGCCCGGTCCTTGCGAAGGTTAAAACAGCACCAACTTGACAAACTATCGTTGTGGTTTTGATGCGTAGGTAAGATTGGTTCTTGCTTAAGCCCGTAGCAGCCACGTAAAACTTGCAACAACAAAGTAGAGGATGTCTAACTTGTTTTGCAGGGCATGTTGTGATGTGATATGGTCAAGACATGATGCTAAATTTTATTGTATGAGATGATCATGTTTTGTAACCGAGTTATCGGCAATTGGCAGGAGCCATATGGTTGTCGCTTTATTGTATGCAATGCAATCGCGCTGTAATGCTTTACTTTATCACTAAGCGGTAGCGATAATCGTGGAAGCATAAGATTGGTGAGACGACAACGATGCTACGATGGAGATCAAGGTGGCGATGGTGATCTCGACGGTGCTTCGAAGATGGAGATCACAAGCACAAGATGATGATGGCCATATCATATCACTTATATTGATTGCATGTGATGTTTATCTTTTATGCATCTTATCTTGCTTTGATTGACGGTAGCATTTTAAGATGATCTCTCACTAATTATCAAGAAGTGTTCTCCCTGAGTATGCACCGTTGCGAAAGTTCTTCGTGCTGAGACACCACGTGATGATCGGGTGTGATAGGCTCTACGTTCAAATACAACGGGTGCAAAACAGTTGCACACGCGGAATACTCAGGTTATACTTGACGAGCCAAGCATATACAGATATGGCCTCGGAACACGGAGACCGAAAGGTCGAGCGTGAATCATATAGTAGATATGATCAACATAGTGATGTTCACCAATGAAACTACTCCATCTCACGTGATGATCGGACATGGTTTAGTTGATTTGGATCACGTGATCACTTAGAGGATTAGAGGGATGTCTATCTAAGTGGGAGTTCTTAAGTAATATGATTAATTGAACTTAAATTTATCATGAACTTAGTCCTGGTAGTATTTTGCAAATCATGTTGTAGATCAATAGCTCGCGTTGTTGCTTCCCTGTGTTTATTTTGATATGTTCCTAGAGAAAATTGTGTTGAAAGATGTTAGTAGCAATGATGCGGATTGGATCCGTGATCTGAGGTTTATCCTCATTGCTGCACAGAAGAATTATGTCCTTGATGCACCGCTAGGTGACAGACCTATTGCAGGAGCAGATGCAGACGTTATGAACGTTTGGCTAGCTCAATATGATGACTACTTAATAGTTTAGTGCACCATGCTTAACGGCTTAGAATCGGGACTTCAAAAGACGTTTTGAACGTCATGGACCATATGAGATGTTCCAGGAGTTGAAGTTAATATTTCAAGCAAATACCCGAGTTGAGAGATATGAAGTCTCCAACAAGTTCTATAGCCAAAAGATGGAGGAGAATCGCTCAACTAGTGAGCATGTGCTCAGATTGTCTGGGTACTACAATCGCTTGAATCAAGTGGGAGTTAATCTTCCAGATAAGATAGTGATTGACAGAATTCTCTAGTCACCATCACCAAGTTAGTAGAACTTCGTGATGAACTATAGTATGCAAGGGATGACGAAAACGACTCCCGAGCTTTTCATGATGATGAAATCGATGAAGGTAGAAATCAAGAAAGAGCATCAAGTGTTGATGGTAGACAAGACCACTAGTTTCAATAAAAGGGCAAAGGGAAGAAGGGGAACTTCAAGAAGAACGGCAAGCAAGTTGCTGCTCAAGTGAAGAAGCCCAAGTCTGGTCCTAAGCCTGAGACTAAGTGCTTCTACTGCAAAGGGACTGGTCACTGGAAGCGGAACTGCCCCAAGTATTTGGCGGATAAGAAGGATGGCAAAGTGAACAAAGGTATATTTGATATACAGATTATTAATGTGTATTTTACTAGTGTTCGTAGCAACCCCTCGGTATTTGATACTGGTTCAGTTGCTAAGAGTAGTAACTCGAAACGGGAGTTGCAGAATGAACAGAAACTAGTTAAGGGTGAAGTGACGATGTGTGTTGGAAGTAGTTCCAAGATTGATATGATCATCATCGCACACTCCCTATACTTTCGGGATTAGTGTTGAACCTAAATAAGTGTTATTTGGTGTTTGCGTTGAGCATGAATATGATTTGATCATGTTTATTGCAATACGGTTATTCATTTAAGTTAGAGAATAATTGTTGTTCTGTTTACATGAATAAAACCTTATATGGTTACACACCCAATGAAAATGGTTCATTGGATCTCGATCGTAGTGATACACATATTCATAATATTGAAGACAAAAGATGCAAAGTTAATAATGATAGTGCAACTTATTTGTGGCACTGCCGTTTAGGTCATATTGGTGTAAAGCGCATGAAGAAACTCCATGCTGATGGGATTTTGGAATCACTTGATTATGAATCACTTGATGCTTGCGAACCATGCCTTATGGGCAAGATGACTAAGACTCCGTTCTCCGGAACAATGGAGCGAGCAACTGACTTATTAGAAATAATACATACTGATGTATGTGATCCGATGAGTGTTGAGACTCGCGGCGGGTATCGTTATTTTCTGACCTTCACAGATGATTTGAGCAGATATGGGTATATCTACTTGATGAAACACAAGTCTGAAACATTTGAAAAGTTCAAAGAATTTCAGAGTGAAGTGGAGAATCATCGTAACAAAAATAAAAAGTTTCTACGATATGATCGCAGAAGTAAAATATTTGAGTTACGAGTTTGGCCTTCAGTTAAAAACAATGTGAAATAGTTTCACTACTCACGCCACCTGGAACACCACAGCGTAATGGTGTGTCCGAACGTCATAACCGTACTTTATTAGATATGGTGCGAACTATGATGTCTCTTACCAATCTACCACTATCGTTTTGGGATTATGCATTAGAGACAGCTGCATTCACGTTAAATAGGGCACCATCTAAATCCGTTGAGACGACACCGTATGAACTATGGTTTGACAAGAAACCTAAGCTGTCGTTTCTTAAAGTTTGAGGTTGCAATGCTTATGTGAAAAAGTTTCAACCTGATAAGCTCAAACCCAAATCGGAGAAGTGCGTCTTCATAGGATACCCAAAAGAAAAATGTTGGGTACACCTTCTATCACAGATCCGAAGGCAAGATGTTCGTTGCTGAGAATGGATCCTTTCTAGAGAAGGAGTTTCTCTCGAAAGAAGTGAGTGGGAGGAAAGTAGAACTTGATAAGGTAATTGTACCTTCTCCCTTATTGGAAAGTAGTTCATCACAGAAATCTGTTCCTGTGACTACTACACCAATTAGTGAGGAAGCTAATGATAATGATCATGTAACTTCAGATCAAGTTACTACCGAATCTCGTAGGTTAACCAGAGTGAGATCCGCACCAGAGTGGTACGGTAATCCTGTTCTGGAAGTCATGTTACTAGACCATGACGAACTTGCGAACTATGAGGAAGCGATGATGAGCCCAGATTCCGCGAAATGGTTTGAGGCCATGAAATCTGAGATATGATCCATGTATGAGAACAAAGTATGGACTTTGATGGATTTGCCCGATGATCGGCAAGCCATAGAAAATAAATGGATCTTCAAGAGGAAGACGGACGCTGATAGTAGTGTTACTATCTACAAAGCTAGACTTGTCGAAAAATGTTTTTGACAAAGTTCAAGGTGTTGACTACGATGAAATTTTCTCACTCGTAGCGATGCTTAAGTCTGTCCAAATCATGTTAGCAATTGCCGCAATTTTATGAAATCTGGCAAATGGATAAACAAAACTACATTCCTTAATGGATTTAAAGAAGAGTTGTATATGATACAACCAGAAGGTTTTGTCAATCCTAAAGGTGCTAACAAAATATGCAAGCTCCAGCGATCCATCTATGGACTGGTGCAAGCATCTCGGAGTTGGAATATACGCTTTGATAAGTTGATCAAAGCATATAGTTTTATACAGACTTGCGGTGAAGCCTGTATTTACAAGAAAGTGAGTGGGAGCACTACAACATTTCTGATAAGTATATGTGTATGACATATTGTTGATCGGAAATAATGTAGAATTATTCTGCAAAGCATAAAGGAGTGTTTGAAAGGATTTTTTCAAAGAAAACCTCGGTGAAGCTGCTTACATATTGAGCATCAAGATCTATAGAGATAGATCAAGACGCTTGATAAGTTTTTTCAATGAGTACATACCTTGACAAGATTTTGAAGTAGTTCAAAATGGAACAGTCAAAGAAAGAATTCTTGCCTGTGTTACAAGGTGTGAAGTTGAGTAAGACTCAAAGCCCGACCACGGCAGAAAATAGAATGAGAATGAAAGTCATTCCCTATGCCTTGGCCATAGGTTCTATAAAGTATGCCATGCTGTGTACCAGACCTATTGTATACCCTACACTAATTTTGGCAAGGGAGTACAATAGTGATCTAGGAGTAGATCACTGGACAGCGGTCAAAATTATCCTTAGTGGAATAAGGATATGTTTCTCGATTATGGAGGTGACAAAAGGTTCGTCGTAAAAGGGTTACGTCGATACAAGTTTTGGCACTGATCCGGATGACTCTTAGTCTTCATCTGGATACATATTGAAAGTGGGAGCAATTAGCTAAAGTAGCTCCGTGCAGAGCATTGTAGACATAGAAAATTGCAAAATACTTACGGATCTGAATATGGCAGACCCGTTGACTAAACTTCTCTCACAGGCAAAACATGATCACACCTTAGTACTCTTTGGGTGTTAATCACATAGCAATGTGAACTAGATTACTGACTCTAGTAAACCCTTTGGGTGTTGGTCACATATCGATGTGAACTATGGGTGTTAACCACATAAAGATGTGAACTATTGATGTTAGATCACATGGCGATGTGAACTAGATTATTGACTCTAGTGCAAGTGGGAGACTGAAGGAAATATGCCCTAGAGGCAATAATAAAGTTATTATTTATTTCCTTATTTCATGATAAATGTTTATTATTCATGCTAGAATTGTATTAACCGGAAACATAATACATGTGTGAATACATAGACAAACAGAGTGTCACTAGTATGCCTCTACTTGACTAGCTCGTTAATCAAAGATGGTTATGTTTCCTAACCATAGACAAAGAGTTGTTATTTGATTAACGGGATCACATCATTAGGAGAATGATGTGATTGACTTGACCCATTCCGTTAGCTTAGCACTCGATCGTTTAGTATGTTGCTATTGCTTTCTTCATGACTTATACATGTTCCTATGACTATGAGATTATGCAACTCCCGTTTACCGGAGGAACACTTTGTGTGCTACCAAACGTCACAACGTAACTGGGTGATTATAAAGGAGCTCTACAGGTGTCTCCAAAGGTACATGTTGGGTTGGCGTATTTCGAGATTAGGATTTGTCACTCCGATTGTCGGAGAGGTATCTCTGGGCCCTCTCGGTAATGCACATCACATAAGCCTTGCAAGCATTGCAACTAATGAGTTAGTTGCGAGATGATGTATTACGGAACGAGTAAAGAGACTTGCCGGTAACGAGATTGAACTAGGTATTGAGATACCGACGATCGAATCTCGGGCAAGTAACATACCGATGACAAAGGGAACAACGTATGTTGTTATGCGGTCTGACCGATAAAAGATCTTCGTAGAATATGTAGGAGCCAATATGAGCATCCAGGTTCCGCTATTGGTTATTGACCGGAGACGTGTCTCGGTCATGTCTACATTGTTCTCGAACCCGTAGGGTCCGCACGCTTAAGGTTTCGATGACAGTTATATTATGAGTTTATGCATTTTGATGTACCGAAGTTTGTTCGGAGTCCCGGATGTGATCACGGACATGACGAGGAGTCTCGAAATGGTCGAGACATAAAGATTGATATATTGGAAGCCTATATTTGGATATCGGAAGTGTTCCGGGTGAAATCGGGATTTTACCGGAGTACCGGGAGGTTACCGGAACCCCCCGGGAGGTATATGGCCTTAGTGGGCTTTAGTGGAAGAGAGGAGAGGTGGCCAGGGCTGGGCCGCGCGCCCCTCCCCCTAGTCCGAATAGGACAAGGAGAGGGGGCGGCGCCCCCCTTCCTTCTCTCTCTCCTCTTTCCCCCTCCCGAATCCTATTCCAACTAGGAAGGGGGGGAATCCTACTCCCGGAGGGAGTAGGACTCCTCCTGGCGCGCCCTCCTCCTGGCCGGCCGCACCCCCCCTTGATCCTTTATATACGGAGGCAGGGGGCACCCCTAGACACACAAGTTGATCCACGTGATCATATTCTTAGCCGTGTGCGGTGCCCCCTTCCACCATAGTCCTCGATAATATTGTAGCGGTGCTTAGGCAAAGCCCTACGACGGTAGTACATCAAGATCGTCACCACGCCGTCGTGCTGACGGAACTCTTCCCCGACACTTTGCTAGATCGGAGTCCGGGGATTGTCATCGAGCTGAACGTGTGCTAGAACTCGGAGGTGCCGTAGTTTCGGTGCTTGATCGGTCGAGCCGTGAAGACGTACGACTAC
The DNA here is from genome assembly GCF_018294505.1 of Triticum aestivum. Classification (NCBI taxonomy): domain Eukaryota; kingdom Viridiplantae; phylum Streptophyta; class Magnoliopsida; order Poales; family Poaceae; genus Triticum; species Triticum aestivum. The sequence goes on along the minus strand of NC_057809.1, from coordinate 127,242,978 downwards.
ATCAACCACGTTGTGCTAACGCTTCCGTTGTCGATCTACAAGGGTACGTAGATCACACTCTCCCCTCTTGTTGCTATGCATCACCATGATCTTGCGTGTGCGTAGGAATTTTTTTGAAATTACTACGAAACCCAACATGGTCATCTTGCCTGAGATCCCGCAAGGAAGAAGAACGAGTCCATGAAGAAGACAAACGGACGAAGTCGAACGAATCCTCACCACACGACGTTATCGGTACCAACCCGAAGAAGCATACCGGAAAGAAACAAACAACATAGTAAACAACCACCACATAAACATGGCAAGATGCACAACCAAGTATGATGCATGTCCGGTTTAAAGAGGGCATGGCATGGCAAAGTGCACAAGCAATCCTACAAATTAAGTGGAGCTCAATATGCAAAGGTGCATATTGACGAAACACCACAACAAGTTATTTAGTTCGATCTCGTTTATGTACCCAACAATATTAAATGTTGTTAAACATGGCAAGAGGGTGAAGCAAATGAAAACTACCTATCTAGGCAAGTTTAAATGAGGCCGGAACGACAAACAATAAGTCCGGAAACTCCTCATGTGCATATTTTAGTTATGGTACTGCTCTGCCCTAACCCATACTTATAGTTTTTAAACATGCAAAGTAATGTCACCATGTTAAACTAGGCATTTTTCTACCCCATATACATATAAAGTTTATTAAATTTGGAGCTACGGTTATTTAGTTATGAATTAAAGTATTTTAACATGGCATAGGAGCAAATTTAAACAAACAACATTTTAAAATATTTTAAACATGGATGAAAACGACATATTATTAAACTAGATGAAAAACTAAGCAAGTTTCATATTAAGTTTGTTTTAATCCGATGCACGGTTTGTGAGATATTAAATGCATGAAGCTTGGGGGTTTTCTGCAAAAACAGCGTTCTCTGAAAAGAAAAAGGAAAACGTTTTATGGAAAAAAACATGTCGGGCTGGATCTGCTCTCACCATGGGCCTTGCCTAGAACTGTGGGGAGGTGCCAGGAGGGGCGCCATGGGCTGGCGCGGTCCAGCAGAGGAGTGGCTGGGCCTTGGGCCTGACGGTGGAGGAGGGAGGCCAGCAGGGGGCGATGCTGGGCCGGGAGGCCTAGCGCTGGGCCTTGGATCGAGACGAGGCCGGTTGGAGTGTCTCGATGAGAAGTCAACGCAGGGGCGCGGCTCCGTCGTCCTCCTCTCGAACGTAGGCAGCGCAGGACTTGGGGACGATGCTCCGGCGATGGGCGGCGCTGGCCTTGGAGATCTGGCACAGGAGGTCACGCACGCGAGGCAGGGGCCGGAGACGAAGCGAGGGAGGCGGCGCTGCGGGACTTGAGGCGCGATGTCGACCTGCAACTCGATGCAGAAGAAGCAGCGCTGGAACTTGGCGTGGGGTCGGGTCGTCCGATCGACAGCAGCAGCAAGTGAGGCCGGCGACAGCACCGGTGGTCGGGGACGGAGCCTAGCCGGCGGAATCCGGCAGGAACGGTCAAGGGCAGCGGAGGCCCGCCGGATCTGATGGTTTTCGAGGTTCCCTACAGCAGTGCTCCATCGGGCGTCCATGGCGAACCTACGACGGGTCAGAGAGGGGAGGTGAGAGGGAGAAGAACAGGAAGATGGAATGGGAGGCAGGGAAGAGAGGGGTGGCACGGGCCTGCTGGAGGAGGTCACCGGTGACGCGGCTGGTTGCGAGGACGGCGAGGGGTTCGTGCCTGAACGTAGGTGAGCTCGGGAGCGCTCCAGAAGGTGGATCGAGCAGAGGAAGCAAGGCCTTGGGCTCGAGGGGAGAGGAGGCCACGGGATTGGTCGGGCACGGAAACGGAGGCGAGGGTGGTTGGCTACGGTTGGATTGGGCAGCGTGGATCCCCAAGAAGATAGTGGCGGCGGTGGACACGGAATGGGTGGGACAAGATCCCTAATTTCTAGGGCTGCCCACTATTTATATTGCAAAGGAATTAGGGTAGAGGCTATCTCGTCCCTCCATCGTAATCGTACGATCGCAAAAAAAATATTAGGAAGTCCAATTAACAAAACGGAGACGTTTTGTAGATGTTTGGGGATGATCCGGACACAACGGTAGCGACAGTCCGGGTCGGGTCCGGGACAGCTTTCGGGCGCGCGCGCGAGGAGGGCCGCGGGCATAACCGAGAGAGGGGTAGGCATGGGCCTAGGAGGACTGAGGAGAGTGGTTTGGACTGAGAGAAGAGGGGAGAGAGAGACCCGGCGACTGTTTCCGGAGACCGAAAACGTCCGACGTTAGACCGGCTATAATGCTGCTATAGTTTAACGGTTGGGCTATCAAACGAACTCCGAATGCGATGAAACTTGGTAGGCGGCCTACCTACAACATAATAAGACCACACGCCAACTTTCAACCCATTCCGAGAACATTTTCCGGCCACTTATAAAATATTATTTCGGACATGCCGCGAGCGTGTGCAAGTGTGGTTGGGCTCAGAACAGACAACGAACGGAACTGGGGGAACCCGGACGGATGCAAGTTTTGAAAACATGATGATGCAATGCATATGATGACATGATGAAATGCAGCACGCAAGCAAAAGACATGGCAACGATGGCGAATAACTAGAAGACACCTGGCACATCCGTCTCGGGGCGTCACATTTTGCTACTTCACCTATCTGTGTTACCGATAAGGATTATGAATTCTCTGTTGATCCTGATATAATTACTTTGGTTGAATCTGATCCTTTTCATGGTTATGAAGACATCTTACTAAATTAAATGATATAGCCACCTTGTTCACTACTGATGAGAGAACTCGTTACTTTTATATCCTTAAAATATTTCCGTTCTCATTAAAGGGTGATGCTAAGATATGGTTTAATTCTCTTGATCCTGGTTGTGTGCGTAGTCCCCAGGATATGATTTATTACTTCTCTGCTAAATATTTCCCTGCTCATAAGAAACAAGCTGCTTTAAGGGATATATATAATTTTGTGCAAATTAAAAAAGAGAGTCTCCCACAAGCTTGGGGGAGGCTTCTCCAATTACTTAATGCTTTGCCTGATCATCCTCTTAAGAAAAATGAAATACTTGATATCTTTTATAATGGACTAACCGATGCTTCCAGAGATTACCTGGATAGTTATGCTGGTTCTGTTTTCGGGGAAAGAACACCGGATGAAGCTGAAATTCTATTGAATAATATGTTGACAAATGAAAATAATTGGACACCTCCGGAGCCAATTCCTGAGCCTATTCCTAAACCAACTCCGAAGAAGAGGGGTATTCTATTCTCAGTCCTGAAGATATGCAAGAGGCAAAGAAATCTAAGAAAGAAAAAGGTATTAAAGCTGAAGATGTTAAGAATTTACCTCCTATTGAAGAAATACACGGTCTTAATTTATCGCCTGTTGAAGAAACATATGATCTTGATCCATCACCTATTGAAGAAACTCATGGTCTTAATAACCCAACACAGGTAGTAAAGGTAAATCCTCTCTATAGATATGATAAAGCTGAAATCCCATTTACTAAGTTTGCTAGCCCATGCTTAGATGAGTTTGATAAATTTATGGCTAAGCAAGAAGACTTTAATGCTTATTTTGGTAGACAATTGAAATACAATTCAAATATGCTTGAACACTTGGGTGATTATATGGCTAATGTCAAAGGTGAACTTAAACTTATTAGTAAACATGCTTCTATGGTTACCACTCAAGTAGAACAAGTACTTAAAGCTCAAAATGATTTGCTCAATGAATTGAATAGTAAGGATAATGATAATGTTGTTAGAGTAGCCACTAGAACTGGTAGAATGACTTAGGAACCTTTGTATCCTGAAGGCCACCCTAAGAGAATTGAGCAAGATTCTCAGGGAAATAATATAGATGCACCTAGTCCTTCTAAAAGGAAGAAAAACAAAAATGATAGGACTTTGCATGCTTCTAGTGAACCTGTTACTGAAATACATGAGAATCCAAATGATATTTCTATTTTTGATGCTGAAACTCAATCTGGTAATGAACCTGAAACTAGTGTTAATGATAATGTTCATGATGATGCTCAACCTAGTAATGATAATGATGTAGAAATTGAACCTGCTGTTGATCTTGATAACTCACAATCAAAGAATCAACGTTATGATAAGAAAGACTTTGTTGCTAGGAAACATGGTAAAGAAAGAGAGCCTTGGGTTCAGAAACCCATGCCTTTTCCTCCCAAACCATCCAAGAAAAAGGATGATGAGGATTTTGAGCGCTTTGCAGAAATGATTAGACCTATCTTTTTGCGTATGCGATTAACTGATATGCTTAAAATGAATCCTTATGCCAAGTATATGAAAGAAATTGTTACAAATAAAAGAAAGAACCGGAAGCTGAAATTTCCACCATGCTTGCTAATTATACTTTTAAGGGTGGAATACCTAAGAAACTTGGAGATCCCGGTGTACCCACTATACCATGCTCCATTAAAAGAAACTATGTTAAAACTACTTTATGTGATCTTGGAGCCGGTGTTAGTGTTATGCCTCTCTCTTTATAATGTAGACTTGATTTGAATAAGTTGACACCTACTGAAATATCTTTGCAAATGGCTGATAAATCAACTGCTATACTTGTCGGTATTTGTGAGGATGTGCCTGTTGTAGTTGCAAATGTTACTATTTTAACGGACTTTGTTATTCTTGATATTCCCGAGGACGATAATATGTCTATTATTCTTGGAAGACCCTTTTTGAATACTGCAGGGGCTGTTATTGATTGCACTAAAGGCAATGTCACTTTTCATGTTAATGGTAATGAGCATATGTTACACTTTCCGAGGAAACAACCTCAAGTCCACAGTATCAACTATATTGGAAAGATTCCATCGATTATATTTGGAGGTTTTGAATTTCCTCTTCCTACTGTCAAGAAGAAATATGATATTCTTATTATTGGGGATGTGCATATCCCCGTTGAGGTAACATAGTGTTATTCGAAATTTCTCCGGTTCCATGTTATTCGAAATGAGTTCTTTAACAAGACTTGATCAACCTTGTTAGTGGATTCCTTTTGATGAGCATGAGATGGATGAAACTAGAAAGCACAACCTTCTGTACCCCACTTCTACTTTCTGTTATTTATATTAAATAAATAAAAATAAATATTTTTCTGTCTGTTATCTGATTATCCGTGCAATATAAAAATACCCCAAAAATAAAAGTTGTCCAAATGCCCTAAATTTGAAATATGATTTTTTCTAGAATATTTGGCACTCAGAACACAGCAGGAGGGTCAACCACCTGCCCACGAGGGTGGAGGGCGCGCCCCCTGCCTCATGGGCCCACGATGGCCCTCCTCCACTTATCCTTTCACCCACACACTCCTTCTTCCTCCCCCAAACATGAATATCCAGCTCAAACCCGAGACCAAGCTCATTTTGCTGCCATTTTCGATCTCCTTGCTCAAAGCACCTGTCACAAAACTGCTTGGGGAGATTGTTCTTTGGTATGTGACTCCTCCATTGGTCCAATTAGTTTTTGTTCTAGTGCTTTATTCATTGCAAATTTTTGCTGCTTAGGTGACCCTGTTCTTGAGCTTGCATGTCAAATTTATATGGTCAAAAGTAGTTTTGATGCATGATATAGGCCCTAGGCACTTGTAGGAGTAGTTGCTATCAATATTATTGAGTTTGGTTCACTTTTATTTTGAAGTTACTAAAAAATTTCAGAATTTTTCAGAGGAAGAAAAATGCTTAGGAAAATGTTCCAAGGTGGTTTCTCAAGGAAGCAAGGACCCAGGCTTGCAATGCGCGATGTTGATGAAGAGCCACCAAGAGACGCTCCAGTGCGTCCTTGTGAATGGCCTTCTAAAAACTTTATGGATCGAGCAGGAATTAAGGAAGAATTCAACGCATATTTGTGTAACACCGATCTTGTGAGCTTCGAGGAAGAGAAGTGCAGCCAGTATCACAATCTCACTAGTATCTTTGTGAGGAGGTTTGAATTTTCATCTTCATGTAATTCTCCAACTGTCCTGTTTGATCTCTATGAAAATTCTTATACTAAGGACTTAGAAGATTTTACCACTGCTTGCAAACTTCCACAATGGGGTAGTATAAGGGATCCTCAATATTCTTAGGAGTGCTGTGTTAGGAGATAAATCTTATAATTTGGGAGCCATTGTTGCATGTAGGTTGCATCTTAATAGATTTAATGGAGATTTCTTTGGAGGAATTTATGCAACCCGCATAGCTAATTTTCTTGGTATAGCCATACGCGAAGATGATATTGAATTACCTCCTGCTTACATAGACTTTAATGCTATGGTTCACCACCAGTTTGTCGAGAGGAATGAATCACCTCTCCAGTACCGACTAATCTTTGACAGATGCCGTGTTGTCCATATTACTCTCCCTGCTCCTGCCTTCTTTGATCATCAGGCAAAAGGAAGATATACTATTACCAGAGAGGAGGAAGATGAGTACGAGAGGAGAGCGGAGGCCGCTCATCGCCACGCTGCAGCTCAGCAGGCGATAGCCACTGCATCGCAGTATGACCCCAGCTACTATTATGGATATCCGCCAGGCCAGCCATGGCCATAGACCAACTTAGGCCAAAAGCCAAAGCTTGGGGGAGTACGTATTTCTCACCGACATTACATTTATGTTCACATAGTCATTGCTAGATGTCGGTGCTCATACTTCTTAATTGTATCATCCATGCTAGTTTATTTTCCATTTTATGCTTTCTTCTTGTGTGTTTAATAAACCTTAAGAAAAACAAAAAAATTAGTTGTAGCTTTTAGCTAGTTTTAATTTTCATGCTCGTAGTAGTAATTAAAAAGAAAACCCAAAAATATTTCTTGTTCTTATTTTACTTGTTGGGAGCTCTCCCGTGTAAATAGTTTTATTTTTTTTCTTTTCTTTGGGGGTCGATAAGAGAAGAACATGATTAAACTGTTGAAGTGGCTCTTATATGCATTATTGTTGATCTGACAAAAGAGCCCATGTTGCCTTGTCTTCTCATGTTTATTGAATGCTTGCAGATTCCAGCTTAGTCCAGTGCATGTGCACTATTATTATTATTATTCTCATCGTTCAGTCGTGCAAGTGAAAGGCAATTATGACGATATATGATGGACTGAGTGAGATGAGAAAAGCTGGTATGAACTCGACCTCTTTTTGTTTTTGTAAATATGATTAGTTTATCGTTCCTGATTCGGCCTATTATGAATAAACATGTTTGCAATGACAACTAGAGATCATAGTTCCTTGTGCCATGCTTGATTAGCTATGAGTTATAATGGTTTACCTTGCGTGCCAACATGCTATTGAAATACTTATGATGTGGTATGATAGGGTGGTATCCTCCTCTGAATGATTTAAGTGACTTGACTTGGCGCATGTTCATGTATGTAGTTGAAACAAAATCAACATAGCCTTCACGATATTTATGTTCATGGCGGATTATATCCTACTCATGCTTGCATTCGGTGTTGATTAATTTTAATGCATGTTCATGAGTGTTGTCGCTCTCTAGCTGGTCGCTTCCCAGTCTTTTGCTAGCCTTCACATGTACTAAGCGGGAATACTGCTTGTGCATCCAATCTCTTAAGCCCCAAAGTTATTCCACATGAGTCCACTATACCTACCTATATACGGTATCTACCTGCCGTTCTAAGTAAATTTGTATGTGCCAAACTCTAAACCTTCAAATAAATATCCTGTTTTGTATGCTCGAATAACTCATGTATCAACTAGGGTTGTCTATATCTTCCATGTTAGGCGGGTTATTCTCAAGAGGAGTGGACTCCGCTCCTCACTGACGAGATAAATGGCTGGTCACCGGGAAGCCCAGTCCCATGCTTTATGCAAACTAAATAAAAATAATTGCAAACAAAACTCCCCCTGGGACTCTTGTTAGTTGGAGGCACTCGTTGTTTCGAGCAAGGCATGGATTGATGCTTGTTGGTGGAAGGGGGAGTATAAACTTCACCATTCTGTTTGGGAACTGCCTATAATGTGTGTAGAACGGAAGATATCGCCATCTCTTGGTTGTTATGTTGACAATGAAAGTATACCGCTCAAAATATTATTCACCTCTGTTTCAAAACCGAGCTCTGGCACCTCTACAAATCCCTGCTTCCCTCTGCGAAGGGCCTATCTATTTACTTTTATGCTGAGTCATCATCCTCTTATTAAAAAGCACCAGTTGCAGAGCACCACTGTCATTTGCATTCGTTACTGTTAATTTACATTGAGTACGACTTGACTAGATCTCTTTTACCATGAATTACAATGTCTAGTCAGTCCTTGGTCTTTAAAGGTGCTCTGTATTTATGTTTTGTGGTCTCAGAAAGGGCTAGCGAGATACCACCTTGTTATATCATATTATGATTGTTTTGAGAAAGTGTTGTCATCCGAGATTTATTATTATTGCTCGCTAGTTGATTATGCCATTGATATGAGTAAACTTGAGACCTAAGCGTTATTGCGAATGTGGTTAGTTATAATATTTGCTGAAAACTTGAATGCTGGCTTTACATATTTACAACAACAAGAGCAAACAGAGTTTGTAAAAGTTTTTCTTTATCACTTTCAGTTTGTCAACTGAATTGCTTGAGGCCAAGCAAAGGTTTAAGCTTGGGGGAGTTGATACGTCTCCGTCGTATCTACTTTTCCAAACACTTTTGCCCTTGTTTTGGACTCTAACTTGCATGATTTGAATGGAACTAACCCGGACTGACGCTGTTTTCAGCAGAATTACCATGGTGTTATTTATGTGCAGAAACAAACGTTCTCGAAATGACCTGAAACTTCACGGAGCAACTTTTTTGAAAATATAAAAAATACCTGCAAAAGATGAAGGCTAAGGGGCCCGCCACCTGTCCACGAGGGTGGGGGCGCGCCCCTACCTCATGGGCCCCCTGGTGCCTCTCCAACTCCAACTCCAACTCTATATATTGTGTTTCGGGGAGAAAAAAATAAAAGAGAAGAATGCATCGTGTTTTACGATACGGAGCCGCTGCCAAGCCCTAAAACCTCTCGGGAGGGCTGATCTGGAGTCCGTTCGGGGCTCCGGAGAGGGGAATCCATCGCCATCGTCATCATCAACCATCCTCCATCACCAATTTCATGATGCTCACCACCGTGCGTGAGTAATTCCATCGTAGGCTTGCTGGACGGTGATGGGTTGGATGGGATCTATCATGTAATCGAGTTAGTTTTGTTAGGGTTTGATCCCTAGTATCCACTATGTTCTGAGACTGATGTTGCTATGACTTTGCTATGCTTAATGCTTGTCACTAGGGCCCGAGTGCCATGATTTCAGATCTGAACCTATTATGTTTTCATCAATATATGAGTGTTCTTGATCCCATCTTGCAAGTCTATAGTCACCTATTATGTGTTTATGATCCATTAACCCCGAAGTGACAATAATCGGGATATTTACCGGTGATGACCATAGTTTGAGGAGTTCATGTATTCACTATGTGTTAATGCTTTGTTCCGGTACTCTATTAAAAGGAGGCCTTAATATCCCTTAGTTTCTGTAAGGACCCCGCTGCCACGGGAGGGTAGGACAAAAGATGTCATGCAAGTTCTTTTCCATAAGCACGTATGACTATGTTCGGAATACATGCCTACATTATATCAATGAACTGGAGCTAGTTCTGTGTCACCCTAGGTTATGACTATTACATGATGAACCGCATCCGGCATAATTCTCTATCACCGATCCATTGCCTACGAGCTTTCGATACATTGTTCTTCACTTATTTACTTTCCCGTTGTTATTGCTATCATCACTACAAAATACCAAAAACATTACTTTTACTACCATTACCTTTTGTTACCGTTACTACTACTATCATATTACTTTGCTACTAAATACTTTGTTGCAGATACTAAGTTTCCAGGTATGGTTGAATTGACAACTCAGCTGCTAATACTTGAGAGTATTCTTTGGCTCCCCTTGTGTCGAATCAATAAATTTGGGTTGAATACTTTACCCTCAAAAACTGTTGCGATCCCCTATACTTGTGGGTTATCACATAGCAAACGCGTAACTTTGCCCCTCCGATTCATCTGTCCGAAAACGCGGAACTCCGGGGATACTTTCCCAGATGTTTTCCCCCTTCGTCGGTATCACCTCCTCATGCGTTAGGGCACACCTAGCACCGTTACTTGTCATATCATGCATCGATATGCATTTGTTTGCATTGTATTCATTGTTTCTTCCCCCTCTTCTGTCTGGTAGACTACGAGACTGACGCCACTGCTAGTGCCCCGTCCGACTATGTTGTTGACCACCCCTACTTGCCAGAGCAACCAGGCAAGCCCCCCCCCCTTGATCACCAGATATCGCCTACTCTTCTCTCTACTGCTTGCATTAGAGTAGTGTAGCATGTTACTGCTTTCCGTTAATCTTATTCTGATGCATAGCCTGTCATTGTTGCTACAACTGTTGATACCTTACCTGCAAACCTAAATGCTTAGTATAGGATGCTAGATTATCATCAGTGGCCCTACATTCTTGTCAGTCTGCCATGCTATACTATCGGGCCGTGATCACGTCGGGTGATGATCACGGGTATATACTATACATACATACTATACATGTTGTGACTAAAGTCGGGTCGGCTCGTTGAGTATCTGCAAGTGATTCCAATGTTGGGGGCTGAAGGGGCAGGTGGTTCCACCCAATTAGTGGTGGGCCTAGGTTCCCGACGGCCCCCGACTGTTACTTTGAGGCAGAGCGATAGGGCAGGCGGAGACCACCTAGATGAGAGGTGGGCCTGGCCATGGTCGGCATTCGCGGTTACTTCAAAATAACATGCTTAACGAGATCTGGGTATTTGATCTGAGTCTGGCTACTGGCCTATACGCACTAACCAACTACGCGGGAACAGTTATGGGCACTCGACATCGTGGTATCAGCCAAAGCCTTCATGACATCAGCGACTGAGCGGCGCGCACTGGGTTGGACCGCGTGACGCAACTTCCTTTGTAATGGAGGTTGCTAGGTCTGCTCTTGTAACACCCACGATGCGGCTATATCTCCCACGTGTCGGAGCACGACTTAGAGGCATAATCGCATAGTAGGCATGTCGCAAGAGTGGTAATCTTTACACATCCCATGTACTGAAAGAAAGGGATAAAGAGTTGGCTTACAATCGCCACTTCACACAATACATGAATATAGCATTACATCATCCATATACAATCAAGGTCCGACTACGGAACCAAATAAAGAAAGACAGCCCCTAATGCAATAGATCCCCGATCGCCCCAACTGGGCTGCACTACTGATCGAAAGGAAACGAAACAACACAACGAACACGATCTTCATCGAGCTCCCAATTGAGCTCAGCTGCGTCATCTGCACTGGTATCAACGACACCTGCAACTGGTTTTGGAAGTAATCTGTGAGTCACGGGGACTCAGCAATCTCACACCCTCGCGATCAAGACTATTTAAGCTTATGGGTAGGAAAAAGGTAGTGAGGTGGAGCTGCAGCAAGCACTAAGCATATATGGTGGCTAACTTACGCAAATGAGAGCGAGAAGAGAAGCAAAGCACGGTCATGAACTAGAAGTGATCCTGAAACTACTTACGTTCAAGCATAACACAAGAACCGTGTTCACTTCCTGGACTCCGCCGGAAAGAGACCATCACGACTGCACACGCGGTTGATTCATTTTAATTAAGTTAAGTGTCAAGTTTTCTACAACCGGATATTAACAAATTCCCATCTGCCCATAACCGCAGGGACGGCTTTCGAAAGTTCAAAACCCTGCAGGGGTGTCCCAACTTAGCCCATCACAAGCTCTCACGGTCAACGAAGGATATTCCTTCTCCCAGGACGACCTGATCAAACTCGGAATCCCGGTTACAAGACATTTCGACAATGGTAAAACAAGACCAGCAAGACCACCCGATGTGCCGACAAATCCCGATAGGAGCTGCACATATCTCGTTCTCAGGGCACACCAGATAAGCTAAGCGTACAGGAGCCAACGTAACCCAAGTTGCCAAGGGACAGGCCTGCACGGTGCTCTAGTTTAGACCAACACTTAGAGGAGCACTGGCCCGGGGGTTTAAAATAAAGATGAACCTTGAGTCCGCGAAACCCAAGGGAAAAAGGCTTAGGTGGCAAATGGTAAAACCAAGGTCGGGCCTTGCTGGAGGAGTTTTATTCAAGGCGAACAGTCAAGGGGTTCCCATTATAACCCAACCGCGTAAGGAACACAAAATCAAGGAACATAACACCGGTATGACGGAAACTAGGGTGGCAAGAGTGGAACAAAACACCAGGCATAAGACCGAGCCTTCCACCCTTTACCAAGTATATAGATGCATTAAAGTAAACAAGATATAATAATGATATCCCAACAATAAATATGTTCCAACAAGGAACAAACTCCAATCTTCACCTGCAACTAGCAACGCTATAAGAGGGGCTGAGCAAAGCGGTAACATAGCCAAACAACGGTTTGCTAGGAGAAAGTGGGTTAGAGGCTTGACATGGAAATATGGGAGGCATGATATATCAAGTGGTAGGTATCGCGGCATAGCAATAGAGCGAGCAACTAGCAAGCGAAGATAGAAGTGATTTCGAGGGTATGGTCATCTTGCCTGCAAAGTTCTCCGAGTTGACGTAAGCTTGATCCTCGTAAGCGTACTCAACGGGTTCCTCGATCACGTACTCGTCTCCCGGCTCTACCCAAGGCAAGAACACAGGCAAAGGAAACCACAATCAACTACGGTGCAATGCGCAAGCAACATGATGCAAAACATGTCATGATATGCTGGATGTGATATGCAATGCATATGCGTGCTCCGGAAGGAAAATATTGAACCAGGCCTCAACTTGGCAAACCAAGAGTGCCGCTGGAAAGATGAGTTGACTTCGGTCGAAATCGATATAAAGATCACCGGAATCGGATGCACGGTTTGCAAATGGCAAGCAAAACAATGATGGCACACTTCTGCGATTAACAGCACGATGCCATCTAGAATGCAACAATAAACTAAGCTACTACACTCCAACATAACAACAAAGCACATGGAAGTGATCTACTCAAGATGCTTGACAAAAGATGAACATTGAGCTACGGCTAAATCACACAAGAGCAGGTTCAAACAAGCATGGGAAAAATGCAAAAGATATCAGTATCACATACTTAGTGAAAATAAACATGTCAGGATTTAACATCAGGAAGCAATGTTTAGAGCAAGATAACAACATTCTACAGGAACAGGACATAGCAAAGCAAGGCATGGCATGAATCTACTCAAAGCATATAACAAAAGTCCCTTATTGACCATAAGCCAAAAAGGATCAGAAGATATGATGGCACCCATGTAAACATAGCAAGTTTCATTAACAGATTCAGACTTAGCAGAAAACTGGAGATGGCATAAACAGAATTATGAAGGCATGTTTGCGAGCTCGATGCACTCAACACAAGGCATTGCATGACAAGATAAGCATACTACCAGCAAGAAGACATGTTCAACAAGTTATACATGGCAAGAACAACCCCATAGCATGCATGGATCAACTACAACAACCTTGGCAAAATTGATTAAGACGTAAACAATCTGCCAGGAACATTTTATAGCAAAAGTAGAGCAAGACTGAGTCATGCTAGGGCACTGCATAAATGCAAACAGGGATATGGATGGATAGAGCACAACCATATTCCCAAATCATCCTTACTGAACATACTCAAAAGAAGTATGGATCTCACTGTAGCAACATGAAAACATGGCATAAAAATAACAGCAGACAGACTTAGTGAAATCCTAAGTCCCTGAAATCAGCAAAATCACGAGAGCTACTTTGCATGCTTGTGCTAGTCACCACATTGATCACAAAAATACATGGCATACACCCTTGTAAAGATGGCATGGCATAGCCCAAAACACATGTAGAGCTCATGCCCATATGCAGCACACAATAATCATGGCAAAAATGACAAATGCTCATAAACTGATAAGAATCAAGAACTAACATTTTATAGCACTCTTGCATCAGACATTTGGGCATCAAGAAGGCCTCAAACAAGCATGATGCAATGGAACACAATGAAGAGCACATCCATATGAACATTTTGATATCTCATATGCACAAAATGGACCACCGAGCACAAAGTTATGGCATGATGAAGGGAGCATCAGAACATACGATTTTTGGGACTTAGCAGAATTTTACCCCGCGAAAACTGGATGAGGAGGTCCCGGGACGGAGAGATCTGGGGACGCGGTGTTGTTTGGTTCGGGCACCCGGTGGATCTGATCCACCTAGGCCGAATCTAGCCGGTGCGAACTCCGACGATGCGGGCGGTTCCGGCGAGGGGCGGCAGAGGGCGGCGTGAGGACGAGGCGACGGGGCCGATGAGCTGCGGGTGGCACGCGCGGAGGAGCGGGGCGGCGCGGTGGCAGAGGCAAAGCACGGTAGGCGTCGACGAGCGGTGGTCGGCGGCGATGCTGCGAAGGCGAAGCAGCGGGCAGCAGAGGATGCGGCGGCCGGAGCGCTGCCGCGCAGGGCGGCGCACGGCGAGGATCCGCAGGCGGCGACCGGGCGAAGGGTGGCGGCGCATGCGGCGGGAGGAGGCGGCTCGGTTGCGGGGCCGGCGACGCGCGGCGGCCGATGGAGGAGGCGCGCGGGCGCGCGCCGGGCCGGGCGGCGGCGCGAACGGGCTCGCGCGGGCCCCGGATGGGCTCCGCGGGCCGCGGGGCGGTGGGACAGCAGCGTGTCGACGTGGCGCGATAGGATTAGCCCGGGGCGGAGGCGGACATGTCCGGCGGTGGAGTGGACATGTCCGGTGCGCGGAGGAGGAAGACAGTTAGGGTTTCATCCGCGAAAATTCGGGGGGAGGTGCAAATATATAGGTAGAGGGAGCTAGGAGAGTCCAAATGGAGTGCGGTTTTCGGCCACGCGATCGTGATCGAACGACCGAGAGGATGGAGGGGGTTTGGATGGGTCATTGGGCCACTTTGGAGGGGTGTTGGGCTACAACACACACGAGGCCTTTACGGTTCCCCGGTTAATCGTTGGAGTATCAAACGAACTCCAAATGGCACGAAACTTGATAGGCGGTCTACTGGTGGCGTACCAAGGCCGCTTGGCAAATCTCGGTCCATTCCGAGAAAGTTTAACACTCTCTCACGAAAAGAGGCAAAAGGGGGCGCCGGAGGACATAGGAGTCTTGGATCGAGAAACGGACAACGGGGAAAATGCTCGGATGCATGAGACGAACACGTATGCAAATGCGATGCACATGATGACATGATATGAAATGCATGGCATGCAAACAAATAAGAAGGAAACAACAACGAATAACTGGAAGACACCTGGCGCATTGGTCTTGGGGCGTTACAGCTCTCCGGCCGCCCTCGCAACGTGCAGGTGTGCAATGGGCGATGGGCCCAGACCCCTGCGCCATAGGAGTTAGACCGGCGTGCTGACCGCTATGTTGTGCCTAGGTGGGGCTGCGATGTGTTGATATTCCGAGGCCGGGTATGACCCAGGAAAGTGTGTCCGGCCAAAGGGGATCGAGCGTGTTGGGAAATGTGGTGCATCCCTGCAGGGAAGTTAATCTATTCGAATAGCCGTGATCTTCGGTAACAGGACGACTTGGAGTTGTACCTTGACCTTATGAAAACTAAAACCTGACATTTGGGTGGTATTAGGATCTTTTACTCCTCGTCTATACTCTGGGACTCTGATCTCTCTTCTATTCAGGTTAAATGATTTTACTAAATCTGACTCTAGGTTCTCGTAACTACTTCTTCTAGAGAGCCCCTTATTACAGATGATTGCGTGCTGCACCAGAAGGTTCCGAAGATACCCTATGATGTTCTCTTGCGACTTCGTGCCATCGCTTTTGCAATTCCCTTCCATCGATAGACCCCTATGGATAGAGATGTACACTTGCCATTCATACAACCATCCCCTGTTGATCTTGTTATTACAAGATACCCTGAAATCTTGTCTATTATTCTGAGAATATTTTGTGCCACTGCCCTTGCAGTTCTTTGCAACTTTAAGACCCCTACGAATACTTTCTCGCACTTATCAAGTATCTGCCCATCCCCAGTTGATTATGTGTTTCACTAAGGTTTTCAAAATACTATTCGATCTTCCGAAAATCCTTAGTAGCTTATTGCTCTTCAAATTCTTGCTTGCTTGCATTATGGTTAATCCCATAAGTATAGTAATCTTATTGGTAGCCTTTGTCACTATCATTTTGAGTCCATTTATTCAATATGTTGTGAATGATCGCGATCCTCAATCAGATCCTAGAAGTCATCCTTCCAGCTCAGATGCCATTTTACACATGAGCTGGATCTCGACCAATCAAATTGCCCTCGATTGTACCCCTAAGGCTATTCAACTTATCCATCCTTAATCAGAACATTGCTTCTGATCCCTTGTCTTGGAATTCATAATTCCTTTGCAATTGAGCTTTGAGTTAGTCAGTTGTTTCTATAATCTGACCTCCTTGCATTCTTTCTTCCTCTGGTTGAGTACCGATGCTCACATCAGACCCCTTGTGGACCACCAGACCCTTTGTCGGATTGTATCCGACCATGTCCTTCATATTCAAATAACCTTGTGAGCCTTTCCACGGATATATAAAGCCTTTGGTAAATTATATCCTCTGCTTTCTCAACCATGCTCTGTTTTCAGCTGGTGGTATTTACTATTGAAGCTTGTGGTATATGTTTCCATGATACCCTGATGGTTTGAACCTATGCCTTCCTTAATATGTGTGAACTCGAAAGTTTTCACAAGTCATACTCTTCTGGTATTTTGCTAGATAAAATTTCAACACTACAACTTCTTCGAAAGTGAGAGGTGAATGGAAGGTTATACATTGAAGAAGTGGGAGTCGACCTTGAACTTTGTGTTTATGCCCATGGACACAATGTAGATCCTACCATAGAAGCTTCTGGTAATAATAACTATTTCGTTGATATTATATCATTTGGTATCTGTGAATTGATCCTACGCAATCGTGGTTCCGACCATATTTTCTCTTTGATCCCATTTCTCGGACAAGTTAAAGCACTTGTCTTTTGCAAGTTAATACACCAGCCCAACCTCTACTTTGATCTATTGCCGAGTATTACCATCTGTTATGTTAAGAATGTCGTGAGAATTTCACCACCTCTTAAGAAATTCTTGATGCAGTGATGCTTCTCGCCATCACCATTCTTTCTTGCCCCCGTGTTGAGTGAACTCTGTTGTGAGAATTTAATATCTCTAGCAACCCTATTGTTTCAAAGTGAATGGCCGATAGTTTCTTATCGAGTCACCATTCTAACATTGATCGTGCCACCCAACCCATATTTCGGGAGCACCTTTCAATCAAATGATTAATTATGTATGTTTTTCCTCCAGCATACCTCATTATATCATTTGATATGACAGTTGTTACCTCCTTGTTCACATAATTGTGGAGATCTATCTTTTTGGAAATCTCGATGAATTGTCGTTGAGTCCATCAGCCACCTCCTCATCCTCTTCTTGGTTTAATGATGAACTCTTGTTTTGGAACTTGCTTCTACAGTTCATTTCCCGATAATCTTATAAGATCATCTCGTCGATTTGTGTTGCACCTCTCCTTCTCAGGCATCCAGAGTCTGAGGTATCCTGACACCAATCAGATCTGAATCTAGGTCAGATGTGATGGTTGGAACATATTTCCAGGAGTTATAACTTCTTTACATGACCGGGTAAGGTGATGTCATGCCTAGCACACCTGAACGGAGGACCTATTGTTATAGTTTCCTTTTTCACAAGGTTAGTTGTTCTTCCATGAGGAAATTGTAAGACCTATTCTACAAGTTGTTCCTGATGGATCCTTTGTGTATCCAAAGTCTGATCTTTACCCGGTGACCATGTCAATGCTATCTCGAAGCATGTCTGTGGTACTCCGATTTTCAACAAGAACATTTGAAGCCCAATGTTGGATGTTTCCTGCTCAAATTATCCAAACACCGCTGTATGGGTAATGTCATGAAATTTCTCTCCCCTTACCTAAAGAGTTTTCTACATTATATCCTGTCATGGATATCATGCTCTGCTTGTCCTTCCGAAGGATATACCCTTGAAATATGTGTTTAAACACATTTTCCTTTCCATTGTTCTGTTTAATCTGATAATCATATTTTCCTTTCCATTTGTTGGGTTAATGTTTCTTGTGATCTATATGATTTAAGCAGTAATAATTCACTGATTATGGAAACACCTCGGTGTACAACTCTGTCAGTGAGACCCTGTTTCTACTGTTGATGACTTACCGGTAACCGTCAATGGACGAGAACTTTGCCTATTGGTCCGCCTCGTTCAATGAGCAGGAAAATGGTTCTCTTCGTCCCTCGACCTTGGTACGGATGTTGCTGCCGACATAACCGACAGACTATCCTCTGACATGCCTTGCTTACATGATCGTGCAAGATGACACCGCTCCTCCTACTTTTAACCCACATGGTGGGCCCATAACCCACCGTTCCACAGGATCGAAACCTAACTCTCCTATACACCCATGTTGCCAAAGATATTCCTCGTGCTTGGCTCCGTATGTATGTCATGGGCCACCTTCGTAGTGGTCTATTTTGGTATCAGATACAAGATTCATTCTTCGACGCTTTGAACACCTTTCACTCTGCTTCAGACATCGAACGATTGTCTATCCACTTGGAACTCCTTATTGTACCTTCTTACTTTGCTCTCGATGTCTTTCATTTGTTCAACTCGAGAGATACTCATCTGTTCATTCATGGGATACCCCACCCCTTATAGCATTCTATCCGTGTCGAGCTGCCCCTTACCATTTGTAAGTACGATGGAGTTCCTGAAGGAAGGAGGCTGACTTCATCATGATGAACTGAAGCAGAGAAATAAAGACATCAACATAAGGGATCAACTTCTTCGAGACGAGCAAGCAAGACCGAGAAGACCCGATAGATTCGATACCAAACCTTTCCCCCTTACACTACCTCTTAAATCTCGGGACGAGATTTCTTGTAGTGGAGGAGAATTGTGACGCCCGGATAATTAAGCTACAGTGATCCCCCGCTAATGATGCCACGTCACCTCAGTTACTGTTGATAAACTCTCGATAGTTCAAAAACGATTCAAAATCCAAATTCAAAAACAAGTCAAACAACTAAAGTTTTCAAAAGTCAAAACTAAAATGTTCTTATTGTGACAACTAATTCATAAGATATATTGGTGGAGAAACCAAGTCTTTATAAAATGCTTAAATGCACTAAACTAATTATATCATTAGCTAAAACCAAAAATTAAATTCTTTTTATAATATATAAAATATTAAACTAATTTATTTGGGAGCCCAAGTTATTGTGGCATTAGCATAAGCAGTAACACTAATTTAGGAACTAAATTTATATTTTATAAAACTATAGCAAATAAAAAAATATAAAACTAAAAGAAAACGGAAAAAAAATAAGAAAAGGTAAAAGGAAACAAACTAACAAAAAAAGGGCCACCCCCCCCCCCCCGCCCTACTGGGCCGACCGGCCCAAGTGGCAACTAGGCCACTAGGTCGACCCAGCCCCAGGCCAATAACCCCCTCCAGGGGGCACCGAAACCCTAACCCCGCTAACACATGATCCCCACTCTCCCCCTCTCCCCATTTTGGATCGTGATCGAGCGGCGCCCGACGCCACGCTTGCGTCGTCGCTCGCTTCCTCCAGCGCCACCTTGCCCCCGCCGTGCTTGCCGCGCCCGACGCCTCAACCTCATCGTCGTCGTCGCCTGCCGTCGCTGTTGTCTCCTCGCCCCCTCCTCTCCCTCGTGCGACGCTCGCCTGAAGACGCAGCCACGCCTTGTCGACGACCTGACGCCGTCGCCCGTTATCACCGCCACCTCGTCGCGCGTCCCCGTCCTCCTCCTCGACACCCGCTACCATAGTCCCTACGCTCGCGCGGTGAGGCCCCGACCTCTTCTCTCTCCCTCGCCCCGCGCTCACCACGCCCCCGTCGCACCCACAACCACGCCTTCGCGCGCGTGCCCGCGTCTGGACCATGCACGCATCACCACGCCCGTGTGGCCTCTTCACCTCTTGCCGCGCGCTCGCGCCACCCACCGCGTGCGCTGCCTTCTGGTCGGCGCCGTCCCTCGTAAGCCCCACGCCGCACGACCCTGTCGCTGCGCAGACCTCCCGCGCCCAGCGCCGCTGCTGGCTGTTCCCTCCACCCGGCTCTGCTGCTGCCGCCGCTCGCCCTCGGATCCCGCCTACCGCGCTGCTCTGCTCCTTGTGCCGCTCCTCACGCGAGGCCCGCGCCTTCCTGGTTTGACGCCGTGGCCGCTGCCACGCCTGCCGTGGCCGCTGCCGCGCCCGCTGTCCCGCTCCAGCCACTTCGGCCCCAACGCCCTCCCGTCCTTCTCCGACGACCGCTCGCACACCCGCGGCCTCGCCTCTGCTCTACCCGCCGGCTCCCTCCGCCTCCGCGCCGCTCCGGCTGCCTGCTGGTGCCGTGGCCGCCGGCGCTGGGGGCGCCCGTTGCGGCTGCGCCCAAGGCGCCCTCCCCTTTCCTGTGTGCCCGCAACCACCGCCCGACGCCCGTGACCCGACGCCCGTTAAGGCCTTTGGCCCTATGACAAACGGGCCCCAGCCCAGAACGTTTTTTTAGAAAAAAAAGAAGGATAAAAAAAGTAAAATAAAAATAAATAAATAATAGTTCAATTAATTTAAGTTAATTAATCATGTTTAATTAATCTAATTAACTAGTTAGTTTAATTAAACAATAATTATATTAGCTAAAACCTAATTAAACTAAACAGAGTATGACAGGTGGGTCCCACACATCAGTTTAACCCAGTCAACACCCTATTGACTGTTGACGTCATGCTGATGTCAGCATGCACTGTTTTGGATAATGTTGAATTAAAATAATTAAATAAATGCTAAAAATGATTTAAGTCTTTTAAAATCAATATAAAATAAACCGTAGCTCGGATGGAAAAACTTTGTACATGAAAGTTTCTCAGAACGACGAGACGAGTCCGGATACGTAGCCCGTTCGTACGCCACGCATCCCTAGCATACGAAACACGTAACTTTACCCCTCCTATTCATATGTCCGAAAACGTGGAACTCCGGGGATACTTTCCCGGATGTTTTCCCCCTTCGCCGGTATCACCTCCTGCTGCGTGAGGGCACACCTAGCATCGTTACTTGTCATGTCATGCATCGATATGCATCTGTTTGCATTGTATTCATTGTTTCTCCCCCCTCTTCTCTCCGGTAGACTACGAGACTGACGCCGCTGCTGGTGCCCCGTCCGACTACGTTGTTGACGACCCCTACTTGCCAGAGCAACCAGGCAAGCCCCCCCCCCCTTAATCACCAGATATCACCTACTCTTCTCTATACTGCTTGCATTAGAGTAGTGTAGCATGTTACTGCTTTCCGTTAATCCTATTCTGATGCATAGCCTATCATTGTTGCTATAATTGTTGATACCTTACCTGTAATCCTAAATGCTTAGTATAGGATGCTAGATTATCATCAGTGGCCCTACATTCTTTTCAGCCTTCCATGCTATACTATCGGGTCGTGATCACGTCGGGTGATGATCACGGGTATATACTATACATACATACTATACATGTTGTCACTAAAGTCGGGTTGGCTCGTTGAGTACCCGCAAGTGATTCCGATGTTGGGGGATGAAGGGGCAGGTGGTTCCACCCAGGTAGTGGTGGGCCTAGGTTCCCGACGGCCCCCGACTATTACTTTGAGGCGGAGCGATAGGGAAGGCGGACACCACCTAGGTGAGAGGTGGGCCTGGCCCTGGTCGGCGTTCGCGGTTACTTCAAAATAACACGCTTAACGAGATCTAGGTATTTGATCTGAGTCTGGCTACTGGCCTATACGCACTAACCAACTATGCGGAAACAATTATGGGCACTCGACGTCGTGGTATCAACCGAAGCCTTCGTGACGTCAGCGATTGAGCGGCGCGCGCCGGGTTGGACCGCGTGACGCAACTTCCTTTGTAATGGAGGTTGCTAGGTCTGCTCTCCGGCCGCCCTCGCAACGTGCGGGTGTGCAATGGGCGATGGGCCCAGACCCCTGCGCCATAGGAGTTAGACCGGCGTGCTGACCTCTCTGTTGTGCCTAGGTGGGGCTGCGACGTGTTAATCTTCCGAGGCCGGGTATGACCCAGGAAAGTGTGTCTGGCCAAAGATGATCGAGCGTGTTGGGAAATGTGGTGCACCCCTGCAGGGAAGTTAATCTATTCGAATAGCCGTGATCTTCGGTAACAGGACGACTTGTAGTTGTACCTTGACCTTATGAAAACTAAAACCGGATACTTAATAAAACACATCCTTCCAAGTGCTAGATACAACTGGTGGTCTCTCTCTCACAGGGCGACGAGGGGAGGATCATCGGTTAGGATTATGCTATGCGGAGATACTTGGTGAACTTACCATCTACTCTCTTCTTCTTCTGCAAGATGGAGGTTACTAGAAGCGTAGTCTTCGAAAGGACTAGCTATCCCCCCTTATTTCGGCACTCTGCAGTTTAGTCCACATATGCTACCCTTTTTTATTTGCTACCAATGCATACATATGTAGTGTAGCTCCTTGCTTGCGAGTACTTTGGATGAGTACCCACGGTTGCTTTGCTCCCCCCTTTCCCCCTTTCTATACCCGATTGCTGCGACCAGACGATGGAGTCTAGGAGCCAGACGCCACCGTCGACGACGACTCCTACTACACTGGAGGTGCCTACTACTACATGCAGACCGCTGACGACGACCAGGAGTAGTTTAGGAGGATCCCAGGCAGGAGGCATGCGCCTCTTTCGCTCTGTATCCCAGTTTGTGCTAGCCTTCTTAAGGCAAACTTGTTTAACTTATGTCTGTACTTAGATATTGTTGCTTCCGCTGACTCGTCTATGATCGAGCTCTTGTATTCGAGTCCTCGAGGCCCCTGGCTTGTAATATGATGCTTGTATGACATATTTTATTGGTAGAGTTGTGTTGTGATATCTTCCCGTGAGTCCGTGATCTTGATCGTACACGTTTACGTGTATGATTAGTGTACGGTCAAATCGGGGGCGTCACAACGTCGCCGCCCGCACAGCCGAAGTCGTGGACCACTAGCACCAATGGCCGTTGCCCGCCGAAGAGGCAATGCCGTCCACACCGCTGAAGGCCGCCGCCCCGGCATCCACCCACCGCACACATCCCGTTAAAACATGGAGAGCGACCTACACCGCCTCCACCAGGAAGCACCACACCGCGAACACCCAAGCCAGGCAGGACGCGGCAAGGCCACGCCGGCCAGATCCGGACGGATCCGGCGAACCCCAGCCCACCAGCCGTCAGATCGGAGTATGGCTCCGATCCTAGGGCCGAGGCGGCCAGATCTAGAGCCGTCCCCGGCGACCAGACGCGGGGCGACAACACCGGCGGCAGCCGCCGCAAAGGGCCGGCCTCGGCGGCCACCAGGGAGTAGGGGAAGCGGGCGGCGGCGCCGCCCGATGCGGGGTGGGGTGGAGGGCCCTCCAGAAGTCGAGGCGGGTGCGCAGGGAAGCCCCGCCGCCGCCTACTGTCGCGCGGGCAAGCCCGGCGACGGAGGAGGAGGAGACGGGGGACTGGCGGCGCCTAGGTTTTTGCCCCCCGAGTCGCCCGAGAGCGGACATCGTAGGGGGGCACCTTGAAATGGGGGAGAATTTCACTTCCCCGGCCTCTATTCCAACTAGGGATGCATACGGCCATTTTTAGTATGAGTACCAAGATAAACATGGTCCTCAGATTTGTTTTTTAAATGAATATTAAGATATTTTTTGATGAGTGGTTTCATCACACACCAAACTTGATTCTCAATAAAAGGTGGAAAAAACCCTGTGCATCGCTTGTCAATTCTAGGAATTAAACTCGGGTCGTTAGGCTGCACAACCGCATGCCCAACCACTTAGCCAAGCCTCTCTTTGCAATTTGACCCATCATAGAGCATCTTTTGTTCTTTCTTTTCTTTTTCTCTCTCCACCAATCACATGAATGTGATCGGACATATAAGGAAAAAAATGAATGACATGACTGCGTGGACGGATAAATAAGGAGTTGAAACAGACACGCTCAGACACTGACCGGGCACATTGGCAGACGTTTGATAGGCCGAATTTGCCGAATTTGCGCAATCCAGTTGTAGATGCCCTAAGGTGGTACAGTTGGAGAGTTGCTCAAGACGTTCATACCTTTTAAAGTTGCATACTTGCCACAATGTTGATGGCGACTCAATCAAAGTCATTTTCTTACATCTTGCATTACACGAAGCTTTTCCCTACCCCGAATTGGCTGCTTCGCATCCTAAGCAATCATGCTTGTGTCTTTGTTGGCTTTCATCTCCCTCTATCTTGTACTGGTCGTCGTATGTTGCCCCATAGGAACATGTGATTGTGCGCTTGTCATGTCCCATTCTTCACTAGCAAACACACAATTATTTGAGGAATGCCACCGGGACATTAGTGGCATATAATTGGGACGAGCACTACCACTTGCGCACGTTGACAAATGAAAGGATAACGCTAAAGCTGATGTATACTACTTCCTTCGTTAACTATTATAAGACGTTCTATTTTTTTTCGATTCTGACATATATAGACGCATTCAGCATAATTATTCACTTATTTTAGTCTGATTGAAATATCTGAAACAACTTATATTTATGAACGGAGGAAGTAGGAGTGTACAGTTTTTTTTAACGCGCCGTTTCATGCCCATAGTATGAGAAAAAAATAGTCTGTCAAAAATTATAAAATAACACGCCTTTCAAGACTTATCTTTGATCAGAGCTTTTTCGCTGCAATATGTCGGATACATGAACTTTTTCATGAGCACTTTCAGTCGTATATCAATTTTGTATTAGATAATAAAAAAATCAATGTATAATTGGACTAACTGTTGATCAAAGTAAAAATCTTGTGACCCGAGGATGGCCACACAATCCTTTCCGCCGCCTGTGCTTACAGATAATGAGATGGTCCAACACCTATACAAGGATTGTCCTTTCTCTCAAGAGGTGTGGAGATTGGTAAACGTGCGCCCCGCTTCCAGGATGGCACTCATTGCGGGTGAACTCGCGGCCCAAACAGTACCCATGTCTTTTGATTATCGCTATCTGTATCGTCTGTATCTGTAGCCGGGTGCAAATTTCTTCCCCTATCCATATCCGCCAGGGTAAACTATACCCGCCTCCGAGTGCATTTTACAATAGTCACACACATTTCAGTGGCCTTATGAACAATTTCACTTCTAACATACTTCATGTTTTATTTCTCTTTCAGTTCTTCCAGACTTCATATGAAAGTTTCTTTTATCATCCCTTCATACGGACTCGAAACGGCGCGTTAAAAAAAACTGTACACTCCTACTTACTAGGTTCGGACACTGAGGACAGTGTAGAGCTTATGACAGTACCCATGAATAATGATGAAGTGAATCAATTAGGAATTTCGGCTATACAAAAATTATGTGATAATCTAATGCCACCCTCGAAGGTCGATGGGGACTTACTAGGTTCGGACACTGAGGACAGTGTAGAGCTTATGCCGGCGACAGATTGTATCCCCAGTCACCCTGTTGACGTAGATACATTAAATGTAGAGGGTAAACCCAAACGGTCCTGGAGAAGGAAGATTTATCCGACTTCGGCTGTTCGGAGGAGTACTAGGATTAAACTTAAAAAGAAATTCCACGACGACCTATGAGAGGAATCTTTTGGAATAGCAGAGGTCTAGCTGACTTGGCTAAAAGAAGGTTCCTTGCAGATACATCGGTAGAACAGCAGCTCGATTTTATCGCACTACTCAAACCGGTAGAGATAATTTTACCTCACAATTCCTCGGAACTCTGTCTGGTGGAATTGATTTTGACAGGCACTGTCTACTCCCTAGAGGAAGATCCGGTGGGATATTACTAGGGGTTAGATGTGAAACACTTGAGGTGCTAAATGTGGTCAGGGGAGATTTTGCGGTTAAGTTTCGGGTGAGATCAAAGTTAGATGGCTTCCGTTGGTCGCTTGTCGTGGTGTATGGAGCAGCCCAACCCGAACTCAAACCAGATTTCCTAGCTGACTTAGTCAGGATATGTGGAGATGAAAATCTTCCCATCTTAGTTGGTGGAGATTTTAATATTATACGGAGGCGAGATGAGAAGAACAACGATAACTTCGATGGGCGATGGTCCCTTATGTTTAATATGATCATCGAAAGCCTCAATTTGAGGGAGACTGAGCTTACTGGAAGACAATACACTTGGGCTAATTCGCTACCTATTCCGACTTATGAGAAGTTGGATCGGGTTCTGGCTAGTATTGAATGGGAACAGAAATACCCATTGGTGTCGGTTCATGCGATGCAGAGGGCAGTCTCAGACCACACACCGTTATTCGTGGACTCGGGAGAGGCAACACATACCAGTAATAAGAATTTGTTCTCTTTCGAACTAAGCTGGTTTGAAAAAGAAAAGTTTTTGGCCATCATTGCACGTGAATGGTCAAAGCCTATTGCTGGACAAACAAGCATGGAGATATGGCAGAACAAGATCCGTCATCTAAGACAATTTCTTAGGTGTTGGGCAAGGAACGAGAGTGGCATTTACAAAAAGGAGAAAGAAAGGCTCCTTCAATTAATTGATTCCCTGGACATTAAAGCGGAGGGGACACTGCTAGACGTAAATGAACAGGCCATGAAATCTGAAGCAGAGCAAAGCCTACGAGTCCTTATGAGAGAAGAGGAACTCAAATGGGCATTGCGGGCTAAGACTCTCAAGGTTGTTCATGGAGACGATAATACACAATTCTTTCATATGATTGCAAATGGCAAACATAGAAAGAATAAAATAATTCAGCTCGAGCAGGATGAAGGAACCATTGTAGGACATGAAAACCTTAAACTATATATCTCCAATTACTATAAACAATTATTCGGGCCACCGGCAGAGAGCACGGTGTCCATGAATGAGTCTGACACTGGAAATATTCCTCGGCTCATGACAGAACAGAATGAGACCCTAACTACGCCTTTCATTGAAAAGGAAGTTCTGGATGCCATAACACAAATGAAACCGAATAAAGCAGCGGGACCAGACGGGTTTCCTGCGGAGTTTTATAAGAAATGTTGGCATATCATTAAAGACGACGTGATGCCTATGTTCCACGATTTGTTTAATGGGCATCTAGAACTGTTCCATATAAACTTTGGTACGATTACTCTATTACCAAAGAAAGAAGGGGCGATTTGTATCGAGCAGTTTAGGTCGATATGTCCCTTAAACGTGAGTTTCAAGATATTCACGAAGGTGGGGACAAATCGGCTGACGCAGATCGCCCATTCTGTGGTTCAAGAGAGTCAGACGGCCTTCATGCCTGGTAGACACATCCTAGAAGGGGTAGTGGTTCTACATGAAACGATCCACAGACTCCATTCGAAGAAACTAGATGGGGTTATCTTTAAAGTGGATTTCGAAAAGGCTTATGATAAAGTGAAATGGACGTTTCTTCAGCAAGCTATGCGCATGAAAGGTTTTTCTGAAGCTTGGAGGAGCCAAGTGGATTCTCTTTTCCAAAAAGGTAGTGTCGGTATTAAGGTTAACGATGATATAGGCCACTATTTTCAGACGCGCAAAGGGTTGAGGCAAGGGGATTCAATGTCTCCGCTCTTGTTTAATATAGTGGCAGATATGTTGATCGTGCTTATTCGCAGGGCTAAGGAGAATGGCCTAGTAGATGGTTTAGTTCCCCATCTGGTGGATGGTGGAGTATCGATTCTACAATACGTAGACGACACTATTATATTCATGGAGCATGATGTTGAAAAAGCTCGGAATATGAAATTGGTTTTATGTCTCTTCGAGCAATTATCGGGACTAAAAATAAACTTTAACAAAAGTGAGTTATTTTGCTTGGGTAGGGCCAAAGATGAGCAAGATACTTACAAAAATTTGTTCGGTTGTGAACTAGGGTCAATGCCTTTTAGCTATATGGGCATACCTATTCATCATCGGAAATTATCCATTAAGTAGTGGAAGTGCATCGAGGATCGAATTGAAAAGAAGCTAAGTTGTTGGAAAGGCAAGTTAATGTCCTACGGTGGTCGACTAGTACTCATTAACTCTGTCCTGACAAGTATGCCGATGTTTCTGCTCTCCTTTTTTGAGGTACCTAAAGGGGTACAAAGGAGACTAGACTTCTTCCGATCTCGATTCTTCTGGCAGTCTGATGAGGCCAAGAAGAAATACCGCTTAGCTCGCTGGGATATATTATGTCGACCTAAGGATCAGGGGGGGTCTCGGCATTGAGAACCTGGAGATCAAGAATAAATGTCTTTTGAGAAAATGGCTTTTCAGGCTTTCTGTAGAGAACGACGGGATGTGGGCACAGATTTTACGAAACAAATATCTACAGTCCAAAACTCTAGCACAAGTTAACGCGAGGCCATCTGATTCGCCTTTCTGGAAAGGCCTAATGAGAACTAAAGACCTATTCTTTCGTAGAACCAAATTCGTTATTGGCAATGGGATGTCAACACGATTTTGGGAGGATACATGGCTAGGGGGGACGCCTTTAGCCATTCAATATCCAAGTCTATATAATATTGTCCAACGTAAGGAAGATTACGTTGGCACGATATTACAATCGGTACCTCCAAATATTCAGTTTAGACGATCTTTGGTTGGGGAGAGATGGAATTCATGGATACATCTGGTACGGAGAGTGATGGATGTACAATTAACCGACCAATCGGATTCATTACATTGGACACTGACCAAGAATGGCTCATTCACGGTCAAATCATTTTATTTAGACCTAATTAACTCTGGCCTCCTCCCGAGATTCATTCATATCTGGAAAGTTAAGGTCCCTTGCGTATCAAAATTTTCATGTGGTTCGTACATATACAAGTGATTCTCACCAAAGACAATCTCTTAAAATGACATTGGGTAGGCAGCTCATGATATTGTTTTTGTGATAATAATGAAACAATACAACACCTTTTCATCGATTGTCCTTTGGCTAAACTTTTATGGTGCACTATTCATATAGCTTTCAACATTGCCCCTCCAATTAACATTGAATCGTTGTTTGGGACGTGGTTAGATGGGGTGGATCGCAATACTGCGACTCATATTCGAGTTGGAATGTGTGCTTTTTTGTGGGCTATATGGAACTGCAGGAATGATATGATCTTTAACAGGCAATAATTTTTAAACTTCTTGCAGGTTATCTTCAGAGCTACTGCATGGATCCGTACGTGGTCCTTACTCACTCCTATGGAATCGAGGGAGCCGCTGGTTACTGGGTGCAACCAATGGGAGATGGTAGCACGGGTTATATTCAACCGATTTGGATGGCGGTCGCTTAACATGATAGGAGTTTAGGTCTCTAGTCCTGTTATCATCATCGGTTGTAATCTTGAGGTCTTTTATTGCTTTGTCATCCTGTTCCTTTTGCGAGCTGTAATACTTTAGATACTATTTGTTTTTTGAGACTTTTAATAATATGGCTGCATGCATCGTTCAGATGCAAAGGCCGGGGGCACGCCTCCTTTTCCAAAAAAAAATCCCTTCATATGGAAGTTCTATTTCAGTTCTAGAGATTTCCACCTGAACAAATCACAAGAAAATTTAGGTTTGCTCAGCGTCGCGCACATGATAACAAGCTTCTTTCATGTGCATATCATAATCAAATCGACCTCCTATGGGGCTTCATTGCTACTGAAATTTTCAGAAAACAATCGGGAAGGCTCCTATCCAATTCATACACATTCACAAAGAAATGGCAGCGAAAGTGAGAAATTCACTAAATAGGACAGTTCCTGGTCTTTATTTAGTATGATATACAAGTATGCAGGTAGGAATTCTTCATTCACATCCCCGTATACGCTCCACTTGATGGGTACAAAAATCATTTTATAAGTTACTAAGCTCCCAAGAAATAAAGTTATGTGGTGCGGCGAGGGTATGGGGTGTGGGGGCAACGTTGTCAGCAGTTGGGCGCTGCTTATGTTGCGGGCTGTCCACCTAGGAATAACGTGTAGTGGCCTTTAGACTCTTCTTCACATGTCAATTCAGGATACCACGAACAAAGAGAGCCTTCACCTTAAACAAAACAAAACCCCTATCGCCTCACAAATGGGGCAAACATGGAGATGGCGGTTGAGTTTTCGCATTGGTGACAACGGACATGAAGCATGTGCCTCCTTTCCACCTCTCGTACTGCGCACTCTCTCCCCTCTTCCTCTCTCTTGACTCAAAAGTGAGTGGCGGCGGACAGTCTCACCCCTATCTCTCTGACCATGGCAAAAGGAGAGTCGACAGCGATGACTCATGGACGGTGTGTGGTTCTGCAGAGGTTACGATGTGCGACAGTGGATCTGTTCCGGGTAGGATACGGCGAGGGCTACGATTTTTCGGGCTCTCTCTTCTTTGCATTGATTTCTCTGGAACTGGTCCATGAATGTTGCTGGTGCGTGTAGTGCTCATATTTATATATGAGATAGCCAACGTGGAAGCTAGTTGATTCCCCTCAGCTCTATTCAGATTGTTCAAAGCATGATTGCATTCCCTATAACTTGGACCAATGGTTCCAAAGATTTATTTGAGGTGATGTGTGAAATGTTTCAACGTACCTATAATTTTTTTATTGGTTTATGCTATAAAAACACTACTTTTGAATACTTGTTGTAGCAATTCTTATTATTATTTTGACCTAACCAATTAAGTTTGTGCCCAGAGACAGTTTCTATTTTCTGCATGTTTTGATTTTCATAAAATTCATAGTTACGGAGCTCAAAATACCATGGGGATTGTTGTAGATTTTTTTAGAAGACAAAAGTTCCAGAAAGTGCCGGGAGCGGCCAAGGGGGCACCCTCGTGGGGAGGCCGTGTGGGGGGCCTTGGCACCACCGTATGATGTTTGTTTTGCCTATAAATGCTAAAAATCCCGAAACCCTCCATACCATTTTTGCGTGCTTTTTCCGCCGCAGCAAGTTCCTGCTCTGGGGAAATCCAATATGAAGACCTATTCCGGCACCCTACCAGAAGGGGAATCCATCGCCGGGGCCATCTTCATCAACCTTGTTGCTTGATTACCATGTGTGAGTAGTTTCCTTAGGACCTTAGAGACCATAACAGTAGCTAGATGACATCCTCTCTTCCCTATGATTTAATTTAAAGTTCATGTGAGCTGCCTCACATGATCGGGATCCATATGATGTAACCAGTGGTTGTGTTTGTTGGAATATGATGAATTGTCACTCTATGATCAAATTTTTCATTGAATCTTTTGAAGTTTCTTTGTCGCATGATTAAGTAACCATGATTACTGAGGCGTCTCTCATTTGTTTGTCTTCTCTGGCCAAGATTGATTAGTAGTTCTTCAAAGGGGGTTTTGCGTGGTAGTGGGTTCAATCTTGCGGTGATCCATTCCAGTGAAAAAAAGGGAACGGACACATATTGTATTTTTGCTACTAAGGATAAAACAATGATTTCTTTATCACACTTGGATGATAGTATTACTGTCTATATTATGTCACCATGCTTATGCAATGCTCTGTTTTTCATAAACATAATACTTCGAGATGCATGCTGGATAGTGGTCTTAGCGTGGAGCATTAGTTGTAGATGCAGTTAGATTAACGGTCTACATATCTTGGGCCTAATGCCTATAGAAGATTATGTCATGAATGATCATAGTCATAAATATAAATATTGCAATTTAATCACTGCCCAATTGTTTTATTCACCACAACACATTTATCTTGCTTGGAGAGACGCCTCTAGTGAAATTATGGCACGTGGGCCTATCTTATTTTACCGAATACACCACTACAATTAGTTTTCCTTGATGTACCATTTTATTTATTTTATCTATCTATCAATTTCTACCATACCATACAATTTATCCTTGTAAGTAGCAGGACAAGAAGCTTGACAACCTTCTTGAAACGTTGAGGGCAAGAGTGTTTTGTGTTTGGTGTGCAGATGCCAATGATTTTGCTTGCTACAAAAACTCCTACGGGTTCGATAAACCTTGGTTCTCAATCTAGGAAAATACTCATTGCTAGGTTATTTCACCCTTACACTTGGGGTTACCTAACCACTCTTACAAGAGAGCAAGCAATGCCTTAATCTTTGTATATCATTATTCTATATTTGGTTGATTGCAAACTAGGTCCTTTGCAAAACAAGGCTATAATTAATTTTGTAGTACAACGCTTTTCTAAAGTCAATCGTTGATGCAGAATGATGTAACATTTGCATAAATAAGAATTGTATATGGCGTATGATGAGCAAATACATAAGAACATTTCCTTTTTTTGCTTCCAGATGTGAACTTGGGCTCAACATCATCCAACATGACTTTACCACCTGGCCAAACTATGCAAGATTACAAAAATGAATGGATACAAGAACATGTGCCAAGTAAGAAATTCTGAACCCAAGGCAATTATTATTTCCAATGCTCGCTAAACATGGTCAAAGTTTCTTGCTATAGAAAATGCCTCTTCTGCCATAATGAGGTGTACAGCTCCATGCTCTACCTCCTGACATTGAGTTAGAGAAAAACAAAAATTCAAAGGTGAGTTAAGATTTAGTAGCGAGTTATATTTCCCAGGAATTATCCCCTTTCTGCAAATTTCAGTTGGAAGTCTAATTAGAATTTCTTGATAAACCATCCAAGGGCATGGATGTGGAGAGCAATAACCTGATGCACATGAATGTATTAGCCTTTAGCTTCTACCAGTCAATTATATGGTGTGTGACACAAAAGCGGTATCATTCTCTCATTTTCCTTTTTCTCCTTCTCTCCTAAAAATATTTTGTAGCTAGCTTATCTCCAATTATAAGGAGCAAAATCTTAATCCAGCCTCGATCAGACCGCCTATTGTAGAAGAGATTGCTTGTTCTAAGAGAAGGTACTCTGCCACCCTTCATATAGGATAGCAATGTGGTTGCACGACCAAGATACCATCTTTGACGACCTAGGAGAGCAATGATGGCACTGTCATAGGTACGTATTGACATATATGAGCTGAACTAGGGGACTTGACTGTTTATTTCCGACTGCAAGTTTATTTTATTTCACTTTGCTTAGGTAAATGCTATTTGTTGTGATGTGAGATATCTTCCCGAGAAATTTCTTTCATAAGGTCACTCTAACCAACCTTCATTCATTTGCGTGTTCTTTTCTTACTGGATAAATGCTCTTCACTGTGAACACATTAGTGAAATGAGAAAACACTTGTGATATTGTTTGGATCACAAAGAAAATTTCCTGAACATGTTGTTGTTTCTATAGTTTCATTTTTTGTTCCTTTTCATCCGAAGGGCAACCATAGTTTCAAAAGATACAAAAAGTATTGCTGCCGTTATATCCCTTTCATACGAGATGTTCTAATTTTTCCGTTCCATTATATTCCCCATATAAATAATGAAACTCGGGATCCCCTTTTCCCTCTTCACTGGGATCTTCTAACCAAAAGGGCAATATATTTTTTTGGTATAAAAGGGTTATGTTAGTGTTCAATATCAAAATTAGGCTGCACAATTCAGCTCAACACTGGTTCTGGACGGGCGCAACAATGCGCACGATTGCTTTTAGTAGTACCATTTACATACCCACGGGTAACTATTTTTACCAAAATCTTACCCTAAGTGGGTAATATATACATCATACATCTCATAGATACCCGCGGGTACCATCATGTTTTCAAGAAATACCATACATCTCACATATACCCGTGGGTACCATCATATATTTCGGAAAAATATCATACATCTCATATATATTACTATTATTAATCTATTAAATGATCACGCACAATCTTAGAAAAGTATTAGGACCTATATACTGAAATAATTAAGAATGGGCTGGAGTATTCCTAGTAGTAGTACGTGGTCAATACAAGCTCCTGGTTTACAGGAAAGAAGGAAGGAAAAAAAACTTGAGGTATCCACTAAGGGCTCCTTTGATTCAAAGGAATTATTTAGGATTTTTGGAGGATTGAAATCCTTAGAATTTTTTTCTATATCGGCTCTTTGATTCATAGGATTGGATCCCATAAGAATTTATCCTATGAAATTTTTTGTACTACATTTCATAGGAAATCTAATATCCACTCCAACCTCTTTTTACAATTTCTTTATTTTTCATGTGACATCAAACACTCTTTGCTAATCCTATAGGATTCAAGTTGACATGCCACTGCAATCCTATACCTTTTCTATTCCTACATTTTCAAAATCTTATGAATCAAAGAGGCCCTAAACGTGTAGTCACGGTAAAGTTGGCGGCTTGCTCCTTTCCCGGAAGCAATGATGATTTTCAGCCTCTTTCTCAGCACGAGTTGGAGCACTAGTAGTACTAGTACACACGCTGAAACCTCGACAGAAGCCGCTGCATTTGCATTTCCCACGGCAGCAATCATCAGTGGCATCGGCCCCACACGCAAATCCCAAGCTACTCCATCGCACGCATCTCCGTGCCACGTCGGAGTCACAGGCTTAAAATACTCTGATCATCTGAAGCCGAAGGTGGCGACCGCATGGCCATGGCGCCACGTCGAAGTGTTTTCAGCCCCATTTATGTGCTTTCCATACGCGTTCAGCTTCAGTCTTCAGAGTGGACCGTGAGAACCATTTGTTTCACATGCTACACATGCATTCGAACTGTCAACGTGTGGAGAGAAGTAGACGGCCGTTCAATTGGCCGATGAACCCTCTTTTCTGATAGGCGTGGACGAACTCTTGCTCTTACGGGATTACTACTAGGTAGATAGCTCGAGCTCGGCCATGAATGATCAATCCATGTAGTAGGAGTACTATTCCGAGCACCCGTAGATCTAAAAGTCTTCTTCTTATCACAAAAGGAGAAGCCAACCAAATCGGTCCCGGCAGGCTTCTCCGTTGCACACTTACTACTACCAGAGGCACGGAACAGCCATCAGTCCCTATCTCTCACCGCAGTCACTCGACGGAAAACCATCATGATCCATCCACGACAAAATCAGCAAAAAAAAAAAAAAACAGAGAGAGAAAGCGGCACAAGCCGGGTGCAACTCCACCCCGACCCGGAAAGAAAAGCGCACACACATGCCGCAAAAGCCCGCCGGGTTTTTATAACCCGGCAGGTCAGGTCAGGTCAGGTAAAACGACACCACGCAAAGCACACCCCCCGTCCGTCTCCTTTATTACAGATGCTCTTTTTTACCGTGGCCAAACGAGGACCGGCCGCCCATTCTCCATCCTTCCTCCACCCGGAGCCGATTAGTCTGGTCTCCTAGGCTTAGTTTAAGTTTACCGCGCCACCTTTTCATCCTTTCCACACAAGCTTTATCCCGGGTCTTTGCCAAGGCTTTCCCGGCGGCTCGGGCCGCGGGCGGCGAGCCACCGGCCGACGCCGGCTGGATGGAGGCCGCGGGGTTAGTTAGTTGGGGGGCGCCTGGAAAAGGGGCCCGGAAAGGGGTGCCGTTGCTTTGCCGAGAAAAGGAGAGCGTACGCTTTGCAGCCTTGGCGCGGTGCAGGCCATCCAGGCGCGGCTGCCCAGCTCAGCCCCGGCCCGGCATTGCTCGTGGCGCCATTCCCAGCTTGGATGGAATCGGCATCTTTCTTGTAACCGGTGGTTTCGTCTTTTCGTTTCCACCCCCCCCCCCCCCCCCTCCCCATATATCCTATCTTCCGTGACACTCCTTTTGTCAAAGGATTCTGTTTGAATACAGTTTGTTGGTGTACGGTTTTGCAGGCTGCTGCGTTCTGGTGAAGGCTGTGTTTTCTAGTAATTTCTAAAGTCAAGCCGCTGATGCGCTTTTTTTTCAGTCCTGCCATATCAGATTATCCCTCCATGTACCACGTGGCGCCTCCCGAGTGGAGCGGGGTCGCTATATTGCAAAGGCGGACAGGCAAGGTGCACGGCATGCGTTGCCCACTGCGCGTTGCAAGAGAAACTGTCAGGACTCTATGAAATAAGAACGTTTTGCCTAAGTCGACAGCACAAATTATGACATCTGGACCGGCCCATATAGACGACAAGAGCGAGCAGTCAACTGGGCCGGCCCAACAGCGTGGAATGTTAAGAACAAAACTATTTTCAGATCGCAAAAAAAAAGAATTACGGACAGATAAACAAACCTTCTATGAAATTTTTAAACGTGCTTTCCTTTTTTTGAAATTTGATATTTTTTGAAACAAGAACTTTTTTTTGAAATTTTTGAACGAAAAATTGAAAATGCGAACAGTTTTATGAGAGTACGAACATTTTTTGGAAAAATGTACCACATTTTGAAATTCTTATTTTTTTTGAAAAATGAGTGAAGTTCCGAACAATTTTTTGAAAACAAGAATAAATTTTGACACTCCAATTTTTCTTGAAAACACAAACATTTTTTTAAAACATGAATAAAATTTTGAAACTCCGTTTTTTTGAAAACATGATTTTTTTTAAAAATGTTAAAAGGTATTTTAAAAAATATGAACTAATTTTTAAATATGTTGCACATTTTTTGAAACGTGCAATTTTATTTCAAGAAAAAAATAAGATGCAAAAAGAAACATAAAAGAAAAAATTTATTCATGAACCTTCTAGTAGGTTTCCAAACCGGTCTAGAACATCTAGAAGGTTACCAAAACAGGGATCTACTGAGGCAACTAACAGATTGAAATGGGCCGGCCCATGTTCGCTCACATCACTAGGGTATGTTCTAAAGAGCGACTGTTCGAGATCACTAATCAAGGAGTACTCCTTGCAAAGATGACTTCCACCTCCTCAGGTTGCGACTAGTGATACGCTGCATGTGCGTCACTTGTTAAAATCTGAGAGTTTTCTCTTTTTTCGTAGATCTGTTTATTTAAAATATTTTATCTGTTAAACTGTGCGTTCAAATCTTGAACCATTTTCACCGTTGGATTCTTCACGTCGAGATCTTCAAAACTAAATCCCATGTTGATAGGTTTTGACGAACTTTTTCACGAAAAAAATCGGATGACAAAAATCAGACAAAAAACCGACCGGGAGCATGGTTTTTTTTCCTCTTCGAAAGAGGCACGCTCGTGTCTCTCGCGAAAACACAACCATGTCTCGCGCGAGCAAAACTGTGCCTCTCGCGGTGGAAAAAAATAGAAACGCATTTTTTTCTTTTTCGAGAAGCATGGTCATGCCTTTCACGGAAGAAAAAAACAACGCGTTTTTTCGTTCCCGAGAAGCACGGCAGTCCCTCTCGTGAAAGCACAATCGTGCCTCTCGCTGAAGCAAAACCAGGTCTCTCGCAGAAGGACAAAAATTTAGAAAAGACGTTTTTTTTCGTTTCCGAGAGGCATGTCCGTGCCTCTCGTGAAAGCACAACTGTGCCTCTCGCGGAAGCAAAACCGTGCCTCTCACAGAAGAGAAAAAACAGAAAACACATTTTTTTCCGTTTCTGAGAGGCACGGCGGTGCCTCTCGCAAAAAAACCCGTGCCTCTCGCGGAAGCAAAAAAACAAAGAAAATGCGTGCGAAAAGTAAAAAATAAAATAAAATCCGAAGGGAGCGCCTAGAGCGCGACAGGTGACGCGTGCACTGAGCCCACCCGCAAGCGATCGTTGCGAGGCTCCCGAAAAAGTGCTCGTCAACTAGTTGCTCCCACGACTATTTGACGCAATAAGCTTCAATAGAGTTTTCCTTTAAAACGTCAAGGCCCACACTCCGGCCAAGCCTAACATAAGCTTGGTCCGGGCCTAACTTATATTGATAAGGGAAAGCTGGGCTGGGAGCACGAAACTAAACCAGCCTTGGTTGTCTTCGGCAAAAGAATTATTTCTTCCGTCCCATTTCAGCTTTTGTTATTTATTTATTTATTTTATTGGTTTTTATTCTCTCCTTTTATTTTTGTCTATATTCAAATTCGTGAAAAAAATTTCATATCCGTGATTTGTTTTCAAATCCGTGAACTTTTTTTAAGTTCTTCAACTTTTTTCAAGATTTTGACTCGCAAATTTTTTCAAATTTGTGAGTATTTCCAACTCCCAAATATTTTGAAATTCGTGAACTTTTTTTTTCAAATTTCATGAAATTTTATCAAAATCATTAAAAATTCAAACTCGTGAACATTTTTTAGAATGGAACTTTTTTATACCCATGAACAATACATGCTACTATGCATATAGCCAACCTTATTATATTGTTTACTATAAAGATATCAAACTTTGTTCTTTCAAAAAGGAAAGAATTATAAAGAAAATGGACCAAGTAAGAAATATGCCAAACAAGACCACTCCATTTTCCGAGAAACGAGTATTTAACCAAAAACTACCACATTTTATGGAAACGTGCCCAGAAACTACCACTTTATAAATTTATGCTGAAAACTATCATTTTTTTTGCTAATCTGCGACTAAAAACTACCATGTCGGGAAAGTGTCCAATTCGCTTCTTCTAAACGCCTTTATGACAGGATGGGCCCACAAGTCAGGTTGACCGTTAACTTTGACCGTTATTACAAATGGGGCCCACACATCAACCCTCTTCTTCCTCCTCTCTTCCTCTCTTTGGCATTTCTACAAACACCTCGTGTGCACCTGCAGTTCGCCGAGATCCTGACCCCGGCCAACCTCGCCCGCTCGCGCCCCGCCGTGTTCGGCCACGCCCGGCCTCCTCTTCCACGTCCTGCGGCCTGCTCTGCGTGCACGCGCCACGCCCACCGCCGCGCACTCCCGCCAGCGCGCGCGCCCACGGCCTCCCACACCTGCGCCGCGCGCGCCCACGTCCTCTCGCACCTGCGTCGCGCGCGCCCTCCCTCTCGCTCTGGCTGCGCCCAGCTCCCGCTCCGCCGCTCCCTGGCCAGCTCCTCGCCGCGGCCGCCGGCGCCCCGCCCCGTTTTCGCCCGCGCGCGCATCTGACCGATTTCGCCGCCTGGTCGCGCCCCGCTGAGGCCGACGACGTCGTCTGGGCCGACGCCGAGGACGACCTTGGCCCTCCCCCCGCCAGCGCTCTAGTCGTAACCTCCCCAACATGCATCGAAGAGCACCGCTGCCGCCGGCGTGCGAACGGGACAGAGGCTGAGGCGCGACTCGGTGGTGAAGATGACCGTTGCGGCGGGCGCGTCACAGGTGTGCTCGGGTGAGGGGGAGCCAAGGAAGGGAGAGCTGGGGGTGCGGCGGAGCTCCAGCTCGCCGGCCGGATGGCTGGCCGGGCCGGGCGCAAAGAATCGGCTGAAGGAATCTGGTTTTTTTCTACACAGATAAATATGCTGACAGGTGGGCCTCTTGTCCAATCTAACGGTCTACGCTCACGGTGTTAGTGCTCAGTGTTTATGGGTGGGGCCCAAATGTTAGAAACGCATTTAAAAGAGTCAAATCGGGCTCTTTTCAGACTTGGTAGTTTTTAGTTAAGGATTAGTGAGAAAATGGTAATTTTCGACACAAATTCATAAAGTGATAGTTTCTGAGCACGTTCCCATGATTCATGTGGTAGTTTTTGGTTAAATACTCCCGAGAAACCGATCACTCGCTGTCCATCCAGGCCGGGGTATAAACTCTCTTGTCATCCGGTAGATTGTGTTTGCGCCAAGCTCCACGGGCTCCTTGTGCTACAGCTTCTATAATAACATCCATAACTACAACCTATGGCCGGTGGGATTCTGCGGCGGCGATATTTGCCGAGTGTGTGGATGTGTCTTTGTCAATTAAAAAGGTCATTTTTGAACATTGTTATCGTTCTTCTAATAAAGCATCACATATGCTAGCTAATCATAGTTTTTGTAATAAGATTTTTCGTAGTTGGATGGAAGAGGCCCCGAGCTGTTTCGTTCCCGAACTTGTGGACGATGTAATTCTTGTTTAAATTCAGTAAAGCTAGCCATGATGGTCTTCTCTCAAAAAAAAAAAACAAGCATAACTACAACCAATTGACACACGAGTGTAGTATGGTAGTACCTGTATACGAGATTGCACGAAAGTGTCCTTCTGCACCCGAGCTAAAATGTTCCCTCACAAACATTAAAATCAAACAAACAGCACAATAATTTTTAAAACTTGATATTTTTTACAATAAACATTGAATAACTTTCTACATATGTGCAAATTATCGTGAATGAAAAACATTCCTAATGCTCTGAGAAAAGATCATTGACCCAAAATGCTTTCAAAACAAGTATTTTAGAGCATCGGTTTTATTTTATTTTCGGAGCATTTGGGAATGTTTTTCTTCACGATAATTTGTACTCCTTCCGTCTCAAAATAAGTGTCTCAACTTTAGTACAAGGGAGCTCTTAGTACAACTTTGTGTATGTAACAAATCATTTGTTGTAAAAAACAACAGAAAATTTCAGAAAATAGTACTATTCTTTAAATTTTACTGATCATGAGGGAGCATTTGAGTTTGGGAGCAGAAACTCCATATCCACTGCATGATCTTTTAGATCCAAACCTGACGTGTATCCATTAAAGTCGAATACATCTAGACAATAGAAAATATTTTACACTCACAGCACGGCACGATAGTATACCTTTAAACACAATATTTATCTTATGGAAAATATAAAATATACAACAAATAAAAAGAAATTAGTGGGCCAACTCATATTACTGTCTGAGCTTAGCAAAGCTCATATTACAACTTTATTTGGTGAACCAACCTGCGGCTGGCTAACTTTGGCATGAGCCAGCTGTTGTTTCACGCCAGGCGGCGAATCATGCGGGGAGGCCGGGGGCGGCAGTCAGGGCGGCGCCCCTGCTGCACAGCGGCGATGGGAACCTACATAGTCGGCGTTGTGGCGGCCGCTGGTGCATGGGTGGCTTCGATGGCTGCGGGTCTGGCGTCCTGTCTAGATCTGTCTCGGTACGTCCTTGGCGGGCTGGTGGCATGAGGAGGACCTGTGAGTGGCGGCTGGAGGCTCCCTGCCGGCGTGCCGATGGCGGCCCTTGTCTCCACGACAAGGTTCCGTTCGGTTCCAGCCAGCTGCGAGGTAGGGGGATGCGACTTCCGGTGAAAATCGCGCTGACTTCGGTCATGGCGGCGTCTATGACGTCGTTCCCTTCTCGAGGCATTGTTGTTGCAGGTCGTGGCACCCCACTCGTGATGCTCTGGGGGAAACCCTAGATCTGGATCTACCGGATCGGACGATGATGGTAACTGTGATGCCGTTGTCCCTCTTGAGTTCATCGTTTTGGAGCAAGTGCTGGTTGGACGGGACAAGCGGAAGAGCAGTGTCTCATCCACCGCAAGGCCGACGGTGGATCCCGGTGGCATGGTGCTGCGGAGGTTCGGCAACGGGCGGGTGTGGACGGATACGTGCAGGATGGTGGAGTTGTTTGGCGTCGTGGTGGTGTCGACGATAGGCCAGGCAAGGTCGACGGGCCAGTTTCTGCTCTGGAGATGGACTGTTGGAAGATGGCGGCGGCAACCTCTGAGAGCGCGTCGGTCTGGTATGGGATCCAGTCCTAGTGTGTGGCTGGGCTGGGGCATCCGACTTTAGATGTTAGGGTTTGGTGCGATATCCGTTTAGTATTAGGCCCGGATATTAGGCACACCTTCATCAATGGGATAGGAGTAGCAACAGGTGTTGCCTAGACGATGTCTTCAGGTTGACTAATGTATTAGTTTGTATGGTCTCTATGAATAATTAATAAAATGGCCGCATGCATCGTCCAAATGCAGAGGCCGGGGGTCTATCCTCCTTTTCAAAAGAAAAATCACATATATTTTTCTAAAATCCCATGGAAATGTGTTGGTCAACTGGTCTATCAGGACGGTGTATTCTTATATTTCAGGGAATATGAAATTCATACAAAAAGAAAACATGGGACATAGATGGGGACTGTCTTTAAGGAAAAGCAAGTAACTAATCAAGAAAGAAGCTTGCACATTCCATTTTCCTGGAGTAAACATTGCAAAGTACCCAGCTATTAAAGTTCCCAGCTATTAAAGTTACCAGCTAGTACTTAGTATTTGACAATGGGATAACAAATTAGCAGACTGCACAAGCACCAACTTACATGTATGAGGCTCTATTAAGTAAACATGATTGAAGGTTATTTACCTGTACTCGACCAAGTTAGAGACAATTTTAGTCCCAGTCACCTTAAATAAATTTCTATGGAATTCTCTGTAGATATCTGAGAAGTGTTTATTTGCTGAAATAGGTTAAGCGGTTTAAAAGCTATGAGCAGAACAACAAGCGACTCAGTAACTCAATTAAAGTTTCTGCTAAACTTAGAACTGGTAATTTAGGTTTTTTGCTTGAGGAAAATATTAATTTATTCATGAAATTGAGATTTAAAATTTTTTGTATTTAAGCTGATATAACTTTTATATGTATTGTAGGCAGTTTGTTTTAAATCCACAAAACAGTCCCTTCAGTAGGTTAATGATGAAAGTTTTTTTTGCAGGTATTTCAATGATGAAAATTAATGACTAATTATGGTGCAAAATATCAACGTTCCTTCAGTATTTTGAACTGCAGGGCGTAATTTGGCCATCCAAATTCAAATTTGACCAACTACTAATCTGAGAATATGTGGGTTATGTTAAAACACAATAAAGTTGTGTTTGTGTCCAAAAGTACTTTTTTATGATTGTGATTTGTAATATTGTACTACTTCAAACTTGGACAGTAAATTTAACACCTTAGATTTCCTACAGAAGGGAGTAGTTTCCACGGCGAGAATATTGACTCTTGTTTTTCTTTTCAGCCGGTAGCTTGATGGTTCAGATACTGGGGTCATTTCTTGATATTGATGTATCAGAGGACAGTTACCAGTTGAACAACTGATACATAAATCGCAAAGATACGAGGATTAAATAGCTCAGCAGTCTTGTCAGGGCCGACAAAGCATTTTTTCATGTGATCACTACTGCGACGTAATACGCCAAGTAACTAGTATGACACTGCAACAAGATCTAACTACAATTATGGCCAGTTGCACAAGGAATGGAAAGCTCACTAGGCTGACAAAAATAGGGGTGGCTCACTGCTGGCTTGAGCAACTGATGAAAACAAACCGAGTGCCTCGTGGTGTGGAGAACACAGCTACAGAAAATGGTGGTTTGTTTCACTCGACTAAACGCTTAGGGTAGCCTGATGTAGTATCAGTAGCAGTCTAAATCCTTCTTTCTCTCAATGTAAATCAATCCACGTGATGTAGTATGTAATAGTACTAGGTTACTTCATGCTGATTCTGCATCAACCTTTGTTTTAGTACGCTATTGTTCATTGTCAACTAGATATATATCCATAAAACTTGACTGTACCAACTGACACATAGCTTACAAATTCTCCATGGTATGAGAACTGCACCTAGCATGCTTGGGATCCGACGGCATATTCCAGCCAAGACACGAAAAACAAGATTACACTCACAGGAGTAGTATATATCTCGAAACAGAGCAGAAGTACCATTGCAGGCTCACAGGAGCAAGAAGTAGAGCAACAGTTTT
The DNA here is from genome assembly GCF_018294505.1 of Triticum aestivum. Lineage (NCBI taxonomy): Eukaryota > Viridiplantae > Streptophyta > Magnoliopsida > Poales > Poaceae > Triticum > Triticum aestivum. The sequence goes on along the minus strand of NC_057809.1, from coordinate 127,199,548 downwards.
AGCTTGCATGAACAAGTGGAGCAAATTGCCCAGAGGTACATCTGTGGCTACCCTTGTACCCTTTTTAACTCCTATCAATGCAATGACACGCAAAAAACTAATGCAAAATAATAAAAATTTAGGTAAGAAATGCTTCTAGTTTCTAAATGTGTAAGTACATAGTACCATCAATATACAACTTTCGAATATAACAAGATGCACGCTAAAGATAATTCCAATAGTCGAACTAAGACCGTACACATGATGGTCTAAACTTTTAGTAATCATGTCTGCTTGCCTGACCTGAATTCTGCATTTGAGGAGTCTAAGTAAGCTAATGGGCCGAGAGCTCTAGACTAATGGGATAAGAAGCTGAAACTCATACTCCATTGAGCGTGTAGCATTCCTGAAAGCAGTCATGGTTCAGACTTCAGACATGGACATGCGCCAGTTGCTGCTTTGAGGTCTGTATACTCCATTCAGTGTAGATTGTTTGACCAGTTCCTTCTTTCCTCCTTGCCGCTGCTGGCCTTCAGCAGCAAGCAGGGACACGGGCGCCATTGGGGACATGCGCTGCCGGGAGGGAACCCGCTTCGCTGGTCGCATCCCTAGTAGACCGACCGACGCCCCGCAACCTCCGCCATCGTCCCGGTAAAAAATACAACTAAATTATGGGATTCATGCATAGTCAATGAAATTACAAAAGAAAATATGATACTGTCAGAAAAGTTCAGACTTAAATGATCAACAAGTGCAAAGTCCGAACTGTCAGTCATTATCATTTGTACTGTAAAAAAGGTTAGAGAGAAAAATTAATGAAGATGAGTCACATAAACCTATTCAGATCACTCCCTCTCCAACATTGGCAATGCTCACTAGATCTTTATAATCTGGTTACTTGTTTGAGGTACAAATAACAAAAGGGAATTCAGAAAGGAGATTCAGTTCAACCTCTTGTACCTCCTGTGCATGTGTGAATTAAGGAGTAGCAAGGACAGGAACAGCAAAATTCAGAGATGACAGAAAACCAAGGAACAAATTACACACTATGGAGCTAAAATACAACTATTTAGATCAAGGCATTATTATTAAAAAAGACAACATATTTCAGTAAGTCATGAACATAAATACTGCAGAATTTGGGGACCACTTAGATACTGTAAATTCAGTTATGAACAAGACAGACAAATTGCACTTAGATTTCAAGGAAAAATATGACTACTCCACACTGTAAATCATGAACATTGACACTGTAATAACTGTTTACTCCGCACTGTAAATAGACAGAACAAGCTTTTTTTTTTGCCACAACTTGAATTTGCTCTGCAACTTATGAACTTGTAGTTGTTCTGCAGATTATCAAGAGCAGTGAAACAATTTTGACTTACAAACATAGTTAGTCCTACTACTTATCTGCGGTTGCCCAGATCATAATTGTATCATGCTTGCTTATCTGAGCCTAATGCAAAAAGATAAGAGCAGTTTTAACATGGTCCATCACAGGAAACAAAGCAGAAGAAGTACTAGTGCAGGAGCAAATGCAAGGTTCAGAACGTCGATAACAGAGCAGGAACAACAACAACAGTTTTATAGTAGCTTGCATGAACAAGTGGAGCAAATTGCTCAGAGGTACATCCGTGGCGATCGTACATGGACGAACTAATACATCAGCCAGTGAGTATCCTCGCATACACTTTGAAAAGAGCTTCAACATCGGATTTAATAGACACTTGCAGGCGAGAAGAAGTTGTTGTGCCCTCCAGCGTGAAGATTGGCCGCGGCATTGCACCTCTTCTCCTTCTCGAGCGCCTCTTCGGCCTTCCACGCTGCTTCAAATGGATCGAAGGGGCACGGCCGCGGTTTGAACAAGTGGTCCTGTCCCTGAAGCCATGGAGCGTCAAGATCCGACGCGGCATTGTACCTCTTCTCCTTGTCAGCATCATGGAAGGCAGGGTTGTGCATGGCCTGATCCTCTGATCTCCACATTGGGTAAGGGTCATCAGACTGCAGCATGCCCTCCAGCACGCCTTGGTCCAAGGCATCCAGGTACAGAGGTTCCTGTTGGCCCATCTCCACGCCAGTGTTGGCTTCAGTGACCGGCTCAACTTCAATTGGGTCGTCTTCCATCATTCTCATAAGTTCTTCAAGATCAAAACCATCTTCCCCACAATCCGGCAAATCGGAAATAGGCCCCAATGGCTCAAAGACATCCTCTTCAGATGTGCTCCTTGCAATGCTCGAGCCAGCCTCTTGTGATTGGGTGCACTCCATCACATGTGACTGGGAGGAAATCTCAGGAGCTTGAGCAACGTCGGAGCGGCTGGATGTTGTAGTGGACTCGCATGATGCTTGTGCATACTGAACAGGGAAGTTGGTGTGAGGCAGCGGGCCATGCATTGCTCTGGCTGCCTCATCATACATCAAGAACGACGGTGTGGCAGATGCCGGGACCGGGACGGGGTCGGCAACGCACGTCCTCTTCTTGGGGCGCGGCGGATGAGGATCGGCGGCGGCAGCGGTCGCTGGCCTCTTCTGCGCGTGCGTGCTCGGGGTCGCGGCCTCTGGTTGCTGTTGCTGAAGCTTGTACGCGGCCGATTCCTGGCGGGCCGCGTCAGGGGCATGCTGAGCCAAGTGCATCTTGCAGAACACCTTCACCCCGTCGGAGACGGTGGCCTCCGGCAGCAGGCACTGGTATTCCTCCATGACCCAGCCTGTCGACTTGCCCTTCTTCTTGAAGGACAGGTTCCTGACCTCGCCGACCTTGACTCCCGCGTGGCTAATCTCCGTGGTCTTCTGGATGCTCCAGGTGCCGGCGCCGGCGCCGCGCACGCTCTGGAGCTTGCTCCCGTTCTTGCTCTTGCACGTGGTGAAGAAGAACCGGTCGCCGCTGCTCACGGCCTGCGGCACGGGCGCGTATCGGGCGGCCAGATCCTTGGGCTCGCAGCCGGAGATTTCGACGCGGTGGATGAGCTTGTCGACGGCCTGCAGCGTCTCGCCGGAGAGGAGGCGTGGCAGGTAGTAGGTGACGGCCTCCACTTCCGTAGGGCTCAGCCGGTAGTGGTGGAAGACTTCGTCGACGTCGAGCCCCTCCATCCCGACCGGCGGCTGCCCGATCTGCTGCTAGGGTTTGATGTCGATCGAGGGCGGGCGGGCGATTGGGATTTTGGAGTGGTTTGTCTGCGGGGTCAGGAAGGTGTTGTGGGACGCGAAGGTGCTCTGTGCTGATATTTAAAGACGCTGGCTGGACTTGGTGATGGAGGACGCGTCAGATTTCCTTATCTGAATCCGAAAATGTCCCCACTTCAGTTTGCCGCTTGCTTTCTTGATTTTTTTTTGAGTAATAGAACTCCTATTTCTTTTTCTGGATTCATTTCTTTAAACCATACTCCTGGACCTTTCACCAAGACCAGCCCATAGTACTTACCAAAGCAGTTGAGGCCAGAAATAAGGCCAAAAATCCGTCACTCATCAGGGTACACACTACCAAACCCCGAGCTTTTTCAATGCACAATCTAAGCAAGACATGTCTATAAAGAGCATCTCTAACAAATTCCGTAGAAAAGGCCGAAATTGTAAAATAACCACCGTTTTATTATGGCTTTGAGTGAGAAAAAATGTCCATCCTAGATCCCGCAAAACGGTCGGTCCTGTAAAAATTTATACAGGCCCCCCTAAAAAAAATCTTGTTCCCAAGATATGGAGTTTTGGAGGCAAAATTTTCAGCTCCATCTATACCAGAAAACCGTTGATGGGAGGGAAGTTTCATGTCAACCGCCACCGCCCTTGCCGCCAGCTCCCGATTTCGGCCGTCCCTTCCTCGTGGCTCATTCCTGACGGCCATCACGCCCCTCGAGCTCTCGAGTGGCCGCAGCAGCTCCGCTATGGATGTGGGCTCAAGGTCACCACCGAGGCCCGACGACCATCGCGCCCCTCGAGTTCTCGGGTGGCCGCGGTAGCTCCGTCATGGATGCGGGCTTGAGGTCGCCACTAGGGCCCGACGGCCATTGCGCCCCTTGAGCTCTCGGGTGGCCGCTGTAGCCGCCATGGATGCGGGCTCGAGGTTGCTATCGACGCCGGATGGCCATCGCGCCCCAAGCTCTCGCGTGGCCGCGGTAGCTTTGCCATGGATGTGAGCTCGAGGTTGCCGCCGGGGCCTGACGGCCATCAAGCGGAGGAAGCAGTCGCGGCTGCTTGTGTGGGTGATTTGGGGAAGAAGATGGCCATGTAAATGTCGGGGTTACAAATACGGGGTAGGACCAAGTATACGAATGACCCATGACTCGTATAAAGTACGACCCGGAAAGCAATGGGCTAGGGGGCTCCACAGTTATCCCACCAGAGACAACGAGGCTGGCATGAGACCACACTAAGTCCCAACAGTCAGATGCCAGGCCACCCGACTGTCGAATACCAGCACTCGGCCGGAGACAAAGGGAGCAGTCGGCTAGGCCATCAGACAGCGGCACCCTAGATTCCTCTCGGCCACGACGCCTTAATGATGGCAGTTACCCAATGGTGGTATAATCTAACTAAATATGACAATTACCAATAGTAAATGCCATGAAACAGTCAGCCACACATGAGGCCATGAATAGCATTAATACCAACTCATTATGTACCGCTACTTGGCGCACTCTATATAAGCTAGGAGAGAAGTCACGGGTTGAAGAACATCCACACTTTATACCTTATGCCAAGAGCTAAGAGTGAAGGAAATATGCCCTAGAGGCAATAATAAAGTTATTATTTATTTTCTTATTTCATGATAAATGTTTATTATTCATGCTAGAATTGTATTAACCGGAAACATAATACATGTGTGAATACATAGACAAACATAGTGTCACTAGTATGCCTCTACTTGACTAGCTCATTGATCAAAGATGGTTAAGTTTCCTAACCATAAACATGAGTTATTATTTGATCAATGGGATCAAATCATTAGGAGAATGATGTGATTGACTTGACCCATTCTGTTAGCTTAGCACTTGATCGTTTGTTTACTGCTATTGCTTTCTTCATGACTTATACATGTTCTTATGACTATGAGATTATGCAACTCCCGAATACTAGAGGAACACTTTATGTGCTACCAAACGTCACAATGTAACTGGGTGATTATAAAGGTGCTCTACAGGTGTCTCCGATGGTACTTGTTGAGTTGGCATAGATCAAGATTAGGATTTGTCACTCCGATTGTCGGAGAGGTATCTCTGGGCCCTCTCGGTAAGACACATCACTATAAGCCTTGCAAGCATGATAACTAATGAGTTATTTACGGGGTGATGTATTACGAAACGAGTAAAGAGACTTGCCGGTAACAAGATTGAACTAGGTATTGGATACGGACGATTGAATCTCGGGCAAGTAACATACCGATGACAAAGAGAACAACGTATAGTGTTGTGCGGTTTGACCGATAAAGATATTCATAGAATATGTAGGAACCAATATGAGCATCCAGGTTCCGCTATTGGTTATTGACCGGAGACATGTCTCGGTCATGTCTACATAGTTCTCGAACCCGTAGGGTCCGCATGCTTAAAGTTCGATGACGGTTATATTATGAGTTTATGTGTTTTGATGTACCGAAGAAAGTTCGGAGTCCCGGATGTGATCACGGACACGACGAGGAGTCTCTAAATGGTCAAGACATAAAGATTGATATATTGGAAGCCTACATTTGGATATCGGAAGTGTTACGAGTAAAATCGGGATTTTATCGGAGTACCGGGGGTTACCGGAACCCCCCGGGGGTTTAATGGGCCAAGATGAGCCTTAGTGGAGAAGAGGAGGGGCAGCCAGGGCAGGCCGCGCGCCCCCTCTCCCTCTAGTCCGAATTGGACAAGGAGGGGGCGGCTCCCCCCTTTCCTTCCTTTCTCCCTCCTCCTTCCCCCTTCTCCTACTCCAACTAGGAAAGGAGGGAGTCCTAGTCCCTATGGGAGTTGGACTCCTCCCTGGCGCGCCTCCTCCTGGCCGGCCGCCTCTCCCCCCTTTCTCCTTTATATACGGGGGCAGGGGGCACCTCTAGACACACAAGTTGATCACAAAGATCTCTCCCAGCCGTGTGCGTTGCCCCCTTCCATCATAATCCACCTCGGTCATATTGTAGCGGTGTTTAGGCGAAGCCCTGCTGCGGTAGCTTCATCAACATCGTCACCACGCCGTCGTGCTGACGAAACTCTTCCCCGAGCTCTACTGGATCGTGAGTTCGCGGGACGTCACTGAGCTGAACGTGTGCTGAACGCGGAGGTGCCGTACATTCGGTACTGAGGATCGGTCGATCGTGAAGACGTACGACTACATCAACCGCGTTGTCATAACGCTTCTGCTTAACGGTCTACGAGGGTACATGGACGACACTCTCCCCTCTTGTTGCTATGCATCACCATGATCCTGCGTGTGCATAGGAATTTTTTTGAAATTACTGTGTTCCCCAACAGTGGCATCCGAGCCTGGTTTTATGCGTAGATATTATATGCACGGGTAGAACACAAGTGAGTTGTGGGCAATACAAGTCATACTTCTTACCAGCATGTCACACTTTGGTTCAGCGATATTGTTGGATGAAGCGACCCGGACCGACATTACGCGCACGCTTACGCGAGACTGGTTCTACCGACGTGCTTTGCACACGGGTGGCTGGCCGATGTCAGTTTCTCCAACTTTAGTTGAACCGAGTGTGGCTACGCCCGGTCCTTGAGAAAGTTAAAACAACACCAACTTGACGAACTATCGTTGTGGTTTTGATGCGTAGGTAAGAAAGGTTCTTGCTCAGCCCATAGCAGCCATGTAAAACTTGCAACAACAAAGTAGAGGATGTCTAACTTGTTTTTGCAGAGCATGTTGTGATGTGATATGGTCAAGACATGATGCTATATTTATTGTATGAGATGATCATGTTTTGTAACGGAGTTATCGGCAACTGGCAGGAGCCATATGGTTGTCGCTTTATTGTATGCAATGCAATCGCCCTGTAATTGCTTTACTTTATCACTAAGCGGTAGCGATAGTTGAAGAAGCAATAGTTGGCGAGACGACAATGATGTCTACTACACAACCTTCTTCTTGTAGACGTTGTTGGGCCTCCAAGTGTAGAGGTTTGTAGGACAGTAGCAAATTTCCCTCAAGTGGATGACCTAAGGTTTATCAATCTATGGGAGGCGTAGGATGAAGATGGTCTCTCTCAAACAACCCTGCAACCAAATAACAAGGAGTCTCTTGTGTCCCCAACACACCCAATACAATGGTAAATTGTATAGGTGCACTAGTTCGGCGAAGAGATGGTGATACAAGTGCAATATGGATAGTAGATAATGGTTTTTGTAATCTGAAAATATAAAAACAGCAAGGTAACTAATGATAAAAGTGAGCACAAACGGTATTGCAATGCGTTAAAAAAGGCCTAGGGTTCATACTTTCACTAGTGCAAGTTCCCTCAACAATAATAACATAATTGGATCGCATAACTATCCCTCAACATGCAACAAAGAGTCACTCCAAAGTCACTAATAGCGGAGAACAAACGAAGAGATTATGGTAGGGTACGAAACCACCTCAAAGTTATTCTTTCCAATCAATCCATTTGGCTATTCCTATAAGTGTCACAAACAGCACTAGAGTTTGTACTAGAATAACACCTTAAGACACAAATCAACCAAAACCCTAATGTCACCTAGATACTCCAATGTTACCTCAAGTATCCGCGGGTATGATTATACGATATGCATCACACAATCTCAGATTCATCTATTCAAACCAACACAAAGTACTTCAAAGAGTGTCCCAAAGTTTCTACCGGAGAGTCAAGACGAAAACGTGTACCAACCCCTATGCATAGGTTCATGGGCGGAACCTGCAAGTTGATCACCAAAACATACATCAAGTGGATCAATAGAATACCCCATTGTCACCACGGGTACCCCACGCAAGACATACATCAAGTGTTCTCAAATCCTTAAAGACTCAATCCGATAAGATAACTTCAAAGGAAAAACTCAATCCATTACAAGAGAGTAGAGGGGGAGAAACATCATAAGATCCAACTATAATAGCAAAGCTCGCGATACATCAAGATCGTACCACCTCAAGAACACGAGAGAGAGAAAGAGATCAAACACATAGCTACTGGTACATACCCTCAGCCCCGAGGGAGAACTACTCCCTCCTCGTCATGGAGAGCACCGGGATGATGAAGATGGCCACCGGAGAAGGATTCCCCCTCCGGCAGGGTGCCGGAATGGGTCTAGATTGGCTTTCGGTGGCTACGGAGGCTTCTGGCGGCGCAACTCCCGATCTATTGTGCTCCCCAAAGTTTTTAGGGTATATGCGGTATATGAGAGGAAGAAGTATGTCGGTGGACCTCCGGGCTGTCCACGAGGCAGGGGGCGCGCCCGGGGGGGGGGGGGGTGGGGGTGGGCGCGCCCCCCATCCTCGTGGGCAGCCCGGGACTCTCCTGGTCCAACTCCGATACTCCGTGGGCTTCTTCTGTTCCAAAAATAAGTTTCGTGAAGTTTCAGGTCAATTGGCTCCGTTTGATTTTCCTTTTCTGCGATACTCTAAAACAAGGAAAAAGCAGAAACTGGCACTGGGCTCTAGGTTAATAGGTTAGTCCCAAAAATCATATAAAATACCATATAAATGCATATAAAACATCCAAGGTTGATAATATAATAGCATGGAACAATCAAAAATTGTAGATACGTTGGAGACGTATCAGCATCCCCAAGCTTAATTCATGCTTGTCCTCGAGTAGGTAAATGATAAAAACAGAATTTTTGATGTGGAATGCTACCTAACATATTTATCCATGTAATTCTCTTTATTGTGGCAAGAATATTCATATCCATAAGATTCAAGACAAAAGTTTAATATTGACATAAAAATAATAACACTTCAAGCATACTAACAAAGCAATCATGTCTTCTCAAAATAACATGGCCAAAGAAAGCTATCCCTACAAAATCATATAGTCTGGCTATGCTCCATCTTCACCACACAAAATATTTAAATCATGCACAACCCCGATGACAAGCCAAGCAATTGTTTCATACTCTTGATGTTCTCAAACTTTTTCAATCTTCACGCAATACGTGAGCGTGAGCCATGGACATAGCACTATAGGTGGAATAGAATGGTGGTTGTGGAGAAGACAAAAAGGAGAAGATAGTCTCACATCAACTAGGCGTATCAACGGGCTATGGAGAAGCCCATCAATAGATATCAATGTGAGTGAGTAGGGATTGCCATGCAACGGATGCAGTAGAGCTATAAATGTATGAAAGCTCAACAAAAGAAACTAGTGGGTGTGCATCCAACTCGCTTGCTCACGAAGACCTAGGGCATTTTGAGGAAGCCCATCATTGGAATATACAAGCCAAGTTCTATAATGAAAGATTCCCACTAGTATATGAAAGTGACAACACAGGAGACTCTCTATCATGAAGATCATGGTGCTACTTTGAAGCACAAGTGTGGTAAAAGGGTAGTAGCATTGATCCTTTGTAACGCCCACGATGCGGCTATATCTCCCACGTGTCGAAGCATGACTTAGAGGCATAACCGCATTGTAAGCAATGTCACAAGTGGGCTAATCTTCACACAACCCATGTACTGAATAAGAAAAGAGGTACATAGTTGGCTTACAATCGCCACGTCACACAAATAGCATAAATAGCATTACAATCATCCAGATACACTCAAGGTCCGACTACGGAACCAAAATAAGACAACCCCAAATGCATAATTTCCCCGATCGCCCCAACTGGGCCCCACTACTGATCGTCTGGAAAATAAACGTAGTATCGTCCCGAGTCCTCATCGAACTCCCACTTGAGCTCAGTCGAATCTCCTAGAATGGTGTCATCGGTCCCTGCATCTAGTTTTAGATGTAATCTGTGAGTCACGGGGACTCAGCAATCTCACACCCTCGCCATCAAGACTATTTAAGCTTATAGGTAAGGTAAAAGGTATGAGGTGGAGCTGCAGCAAGCACTAGCATATATGGTGGCTAACATGCGCAAAAGAGAGGGAGAAGAGAAGGCAAAGGCACGATCGATAAACTATGATCAAGAAGTGACCCTAGAACAACCTACGTTCAAGCATAACACGAGACCGTGTTCTCTTCCCGGACTCCGCCGAAAAGAGACCATCATGGCCACACACTCGGTTGATTCATTTTAATTTAAGTTAAGTTTCAGGTTTTCTACAACCAGACATTAACAAATTCCCATCTGCCCATAACTGCGGGCACGGCTTTCGGAAGATCAAAACCCTGCAGGGGAGTCCCAACTTAGCCCATCACAAGCTCTCACGGTCAACGAAGGATATTCCTTCTCCCAAGACAATCCGATCAGACTCGGAATCCCGGTTACAAGACATCTCGACAATGGTAAAACTAAACCAACAAAGCCACCTGAATGTGCCGACAAATCCCGATAGGACCTGCACATATCTCGTTCTCAGGGCACACCGGATTGTCCAAACTTCCGGTAGGCCAGCCCAGAGTTGCCCCTGGTGGCCACCGGCGGCTGATAAGTTGTACCAACACTCAGAGGAGCACTGGCCCGGGGATTAAAATAAAGATGACCCTTGAGTCCACGAAACCCAAGGGAAAAAGGCTAGGTGGCAAATGGTAAAACCAAGGTTGGACCTTGCTGGAAGAGTTTTATTCAAGGCGAACTGTCAAGGGGTTGCCATGATAACCCAACTGTGTAAGGAACGCAAAATCAAGGAACATAACACCGGTATGACGGAAACTAGGGCGACAAGAGTGGAACAAAACACCAGGCATAAGGCCGAGCCTTCCACCCTTTACCAAGTATATAGATGCATTAAAATACACAAGATATAATAATGATATCCCAACAATAACCATGTTCCAACAAGGAACAAACTCCAATCTTCACCTGCAACTAACAACGCTATAAGAGGGGCTGAGCAAAGCGGTAACATAGCCAAACAACGGTTTGCTAGGACACAGTGGGTTAGAGGTTTGACATGGCAATATGGGAGGCATGATAAGCAAGTGGTAGGTATAATAGCATAGGCATAGCAATAGAGCGAGCATCTAGCAAGCAAAGATAAAAGTGATTTCGAGGGTATGGTCATCTTGCCTGCAAAGTTCTCCGAGTTGATGTTAGCTTGATCCTCGTAAGGGTACTCAACGGGTTCCTCGATCATGTACTCGTCTCCCGGCTCTACCCAAAGCAAGAATACAAGGAAAGGGAGACACAATCAACACGGTGCAATGCACAAGCAACATGATGCAAAACATGGCATGATATGCGGGACGTGATATGCAATGCATATGCATGTTTCGGAAAGAAAATATTAAACTAGGCCTCAACTTGGAAAACCAAGAGTGCTGCTGGAAAGATGAGTTGGTTTCGATCGAAATCGATATAAAGATCACCGGAATCGGATGCACGGTTTGCAAATGGCAAGCAAAACAAATATGGCACCGATATGCGAATAACAGCATGAGACCATCTAAATGCATCAAGAACAACAAACTAATGCACTCTAACATAACAACAAATCACATGGCAGGGATCCACTCAAGATGCTTGACAAAAGATGAACACTGAGCTACGGCTAATTCACTCAATAGCAGGTTCAAACAAGCATGGCAAAAGCACAAAAGATATCAGGTTACAGACTTAGTGAAAATAATAACATGTCAGGAATTTAACATTAGGAAGCAATGTTTAGAGCAAGATAACAACATGCTACAGGAACATATCGTGGCAAAGCAAGGCATGGCATGAAGCTACTCAAAGCATAAAACAAAAGTCCTTACTGACCATAAGCCAAAAGGGAGCAGAAAATACAATGGCAACCATGTGAACATAGCAACTTTCGTTAACAGATTCAGACTTAGCAGAAAACTGGAACATGGGAAAACAGATTCACGTAGGCATGTTTACGAGTTCGATGCACTCACCACAAGGCATTGCATGACAAACTAAGCATACACCCAGCAAGTAGACATGGCATAGAAGCTAAACATGGCAAGAACAACCTCATAGCATGCACGGATCAACTACAACAACCTCGGCAGAATTGCTTAACATGTAAACAATCTGCCAAGAATATTTTATAGCAAAAGTAGAGCAAGATTGAGTCAAGCTAGTGTGCTCCATAATTGCAAACAAAGACATGGATGGATAGAGCACAACAATATCTCAAAATGATCCTTACTGAACATGCTCAAAAGAGGCACAGATCACTCTGTAGCAACAAGAATACATGGCATAAAAATATTATCAGGGAAAAGACTTAGAAGATTTCTAAGTCCCTGAAATCAGCAATATTACGAGAGCTACTTTGCATGCTTGTGCTAGTCACCACAAAGATCACAAAAATACATGGCATACACCCCTGTAAAGGTGGCATGGCATACTTCAAAACACATGAAGGGCTCAAGTCCATAGGAGGCACACATTAAACATGGCAAAAATGACAAATGTCCAATTACTGATAAGAATATGAAACTAACATTACATAGCACTCTTGCAACAACATTTAGGGCATCAAGATGAACTCAAATTAACATGGTGCAATGGAACGAAATGAAGTACTCGTCGAGACAAACAATTTGACATGCTAAACGTCCAAAACGGAGCCACGGATGCAGAGATATGGCATGACGAAATATGCTAAAAATACTGAGACTGAGGAGAAAAAGTCAACCCGGCTAGATCCGGATCTATGGTTCATGCACGCGGATCGAAGATCGCCGATGAACTCGCCGGAGTCGGAGGGGAGCTCACCGGAGGGAGTAGCCTTGCCGGAGAAGAGGTGGTCCGGTGAGGGGGTGCCAGATCCGGCCTCGGGATGCGCGGTGGAGGCGGAGGCGACCGGATCCGAGGCGGCGGCGGCGCGGTTGGACGACGGCAACCGGAGCAAGGTGGCGGCGTCCTGCGGCTCGGCGGCGACCAGCGCGGCGGCGGGGCGGCGCCGGCGAAGGTGACGGGGCGGCGCGCGGGCGGCGGGGAGCTGCGGGAAGCCGAGGGGCGGCGGCGCGGCCGGATGGGCCTCGGGGGCCCGCCCTGGGCTCGGCGGGCCGGTGATGGAGGGAGGCGGCCGGGCAAATGGAGGCGTGCCATGTGGCGGCGGCGGCGGCGCGGGTCGGACACGTCCGACCCGGCGATTTTTGTCCGGCGGCGGAGAGGGTGCGGGGCTAGGGTTAGGGATCCAGAAATTTCGGAGGGGGGTCTATATTTATAGGTAGAGGGAGCTAGGAGGCTCCAAATTGAGCACGGTTTGCGGCCACACGATCGTGATCGTACGACCTAGATGAAGGGGGGGGGGTTAGGTGGGTTTTGGGTCACTTTGGAGGGGTGTTGGGCTGCAACACACACGAGGCCTTTTCGGTTACTCGGTTAACCGTTGGAGTATCAAACGAAGTCCAAATGGCACGAAACTTGACAGGCGGTCTACCGGTAGTAAACCAAGGCCGCTTGGCAAGTCTCGGTCCAATCCGAAAACGTTTAATACCCGCACACGAAAAGAGGTAGAAAGGGACACTGGAGGACATAGGAGCGCCAGAATGCAAAACGGACAACGGGGAAAATGCTCGGATGCATGAGACGAACACGTATGCAAATGTGATGCACATGATGACATGATATGAGATGCATGACAAAGACAAAAGCAACATGAAGACAAAAACTCGACAACAAGGAAATATTATAACTTAGTGCCGAAAATGGCAAGAGTTGGAATACAAATATGGCAATTTACATACGGGGTGTTACAACACTCCACCACTACGAAAGGATCTCGTCCCGAGATCTAGGACTAGAAAAACTCCGGGCACTCAGAACGAAGGTGGTCCTCGCGTTCCCAGGTGGCTTCACGGTCGGAATGATGTGACCACTTCACTTTCAGGAATTTGATAGACTTGTTGCGAGTCTTGCGCTCAGTTTCTTCAAGAATAGCAACAGGGTGCTCATGATAAGACAGGTCTTCTTGGAGATCAATCTATTCAAAGTCGACGGTGTGATCAGGAGTCTTGAAACACTTGCGGAGTTGAGACACGTGAAACACGTCGTGCACATTTGCAAAGTTGGATGGAAGCTCAAGTTGATAGGCGAGATCGCCTCTTTTACCAATGATCTTGAAGGGACCCACATATCTAGGGGCAAGCTTCCCTTTGATACCGAAGCGGCGAGTACCTTTCATTGGAGAGACGCGGAGGTAGACATGGTCTCCGATCTCGAAAGCCAAGTCACGATGCTTGCTATCATAGTAACTCTTCTAGCGCGATTGCGCGGCTTTGAGATTTTCACGAATGACTTTGCACATTTCTTCAGCCTCTGTGATCAAGTCATTGCCAAGAAGTTGACGTTCACCAGTCTCTGACCAGTTAAGAGGAGTACGACACTTCCTGCCATAGAGAATCTCGAATGGGGCCTTGCCCGAACTCGCTTGGAAGCTGTTGTTGTAGGAGAACTCGACATATGGAAGACAATCCTCCCACTTCATACCGAAAGAAATGACACATGCCCTGAGCATATCTTCAAGAATCTGATTGACCCTCTCGACTTGGCCACTGGTTTGAGGATAAAAGGCTGTGCTGAAGCGAATGTTGGTGCCCATGGTCTTCTGAAAGGAATCCCAGAACTTAGAGGTAAAGATGCTACCACGATCTGAAGATATCAACTGCGGAATGCCGTGCAGAGAGACAATCCTAGAGGTATATAGCTCTGCCAACTGAGCTGCTGTGATAGATTCTTTGATAGGAAGAAAATGGGCCACTTTGGTGAGCTTGTCGATGACAACGAAGATAGCATCATTGCCACACTTGGACTTGGGAAATCCAGTCACGAAGTCCATCTCAATATGATCAAACTTCCATTCTGGAATGGCATGAGGTTGGAGGAGACCAGCTGGTCGTTGGTGTTCTGCTTTCACTCTTCTGCAGACATCACATTCATTCACGAACTGAGCAATCTCGCACTTCATTCGAGTCCACCAATACGACTGCTTGAGGTCATGGTACATCTTTGTACTTCCAAGGTGAATAGAGAGGAGTGAATTGTGAGCCTTGTTCATAATGACTTTACGAAGGTCACCCTTAGGAACAACAATGCGATCCTCGAAGAATAGAGTATCCTTGTCATCAAGGCGATAGCACTTGTACTTGGGTTGACTCTTGGCAATCCCAATCTTCACCTTCTTCACCATAGCATGAAGAAGTTGAGCTTCACGAATCTGATCTTCCAAAGTAGGAGAGACTTGGAGGTTGGCAAGGAATCCTTGAGGAACAACTTGGAGATTGAGTTTGCGGAAAGCTTCACAAAGCTCTGGTTGGTAGGGCTTGATAATCAAACTGTTGCAGTAAGCCTTCCTGCTCAAAGCGTCAGCAATTACATTGGCCTTGCTTGGAGTATATTCAATATTCGGATTATACTCTTGAATCATTTCGACCCAACGAGTCTGCCTGAGGTTGAGGTTTGGCTGAGTGAAGATGTACTTGAGACTCTTATGATCAGTGAAGATGTTCACTTTTCTTCCCAATAAGAGATGTCTCCATGTTAAAAGAGCATGGACAACTGCCGCCAACTCGAGGTCATGAGTGGGGTAGTTCTTTTCGTTGGGCTTCAACTGGCGAGAGGTATAGGCCACAACTTTCTTCTCTTGCATCAACACTGCACCGAGACCTTGAAGGGAAGCATCACAGAAGACCTCGAATGGTTTGGATTCATCAGGAGGAGTCAGAACTGGAGCTGTGACTAACTTCTCTTTCAGGGTGTTGAAAGCGATGTCACATTCAGGCGACCAGACATACTTCACATGCTTCTGGAGAAGGTTGGAAAGAGGCTTCGCGATCTTAGAGAAGTTCTCAACGAACCTTCGACAATAGCTTGCGAGCCAAGGAAGCTGCGGAGTTGCTTTACATTCTGAGGCGGTTCCCAATTCACAATTGCAGACACCTTCTCAGGATTAACAGCTATGCCCTTGGCGGAGATGATATGCCCAAGGTAGAGAACCTCATCGAGCCAAAACTCGCACTTAGAAAACTTCGCATAGAACTGATGTTCTCTGAGTTTATCCAGCACCAATCTCAAGTGCTTGGCATGATCCTCCTTGTTCTTGGAAAAGACCAAAATGTCATCGAGGTAGACCAAGACGAAGTCATTTGTGTAGGCGTTGAAGATGAAGTTCATCATGCGAGAGAATGTTGGGGGAGCGTTGACAAGGCCGAAAGACATGACAGTGTATTCATATGAACCATAGCTTGTTCTGAATGCTGTCTTGGGGATATCTTCTTCACGAATGCGAATCTGATGATAGCCCATATGGAGATCAAGCTTGGAGAATACTTGAGCACCTTTGAGTTGTTCGAAAAGCTCATTGATGTTGGGAAGTGGGTACTCGTTCTTTATGGTCTTCTTGTTCAATGGACGGTAGTCGACACAAAGTCGGTCCGTTCCATCCTTCTTCTTGACGAAAAGAACACCACAACCCCATGGAGAAGAACTTGGTCGGATGAGACCCATATGCTCTTGAATATCGAGTTGTTTCTTCAGCTCCTTCAACTCTTCAGGTCCAAGCTTATAAGGACGTTTGCAAACAGGTTTTGTGCCAGGTTCAAGATCGATGACGAATTCAACTGGCCGGTGAGGAGGCATCCCTGGAAGCTCTTCTGGAAAGATGTCTTGATATTCGCAAACGACTGGAATGTGAGAGATGGCATCCAAATCGCCCTTCTCGTTGAGAGAAAACAGTCGGATGGTATCATCACGAGCGGCAAAGACGATTACATCCTTAGACGAATGTGTCAATTGAATCTGCATGGCTGCACAATCAAGCTGAGCCCTGTGCTTAGAAAGCCAATCCATTCCGAGAATAAGATCAATATCCGAGTTTCCAAGGACCATTGGAGAAGACAAAAACTTATAGTCGCCCAACGTGATAGAAACATCTGGAACCACGTAGCTTGCGTGCAAGGATTTACCCGGTGAGACAACTGCTAACGAACCATGCAAATCTTGGAAAGTCAACTCATGCTTAGATGCAAATGGTCTCGAGATGAAACAATGCGATGCTCCAATGTCAAAAAGAACTTTTGCAGGAATACCGTTAACAGGAAGGTTACCCATGATCACATCTGACGAGTCCTCTGCCTGAGCTGAGTTCATCATGTTGACCTTTGCAAACTTGGGATTATGCTTGACCACTGCAGTGCTAGCAGATCTCATAGGAGGGGGAGGAGGAAGACGCCTCTGATTGAAGCATTTGTTGGCATAGTGACCCTTCTGCTAACACTTGTTGCACGTGACCTCCAAGAGCGGACGGTGATACGGAGCACTTGATCTTGGAGCATGAGACGAAGTCTTGTTCTGAAAGCCTAGGTTGGGTGGGTAGGAAGATCCATTGCCACCTTTGCTCTTCTGCTGATAAGGCTGGCGGAACGGAGGAGGAGGAGGCAACCAATACTTTTGCTGCTTAGTTGCCACTTGAGTTGAGGAAGAAGGAGTTGCATCCCTGACTCGTTTCTTGGAAGCATCGCACTTGAGTTGAGCAGCCTCTTGTTTTAGTGCCATATTGTAGAACTCATCGTACTTCTTCGGCTCAAAAAGCACGAGAGCTAGTTGGAGATCTTCTCTGAGGCCACCTCTGAATTGATAAATCATGCTCTTCTCGTCAGGGACGTCTTGCTTGGCGAAACGAGCGAGCTTCTGAAACATGACGTTATACTGGAAAACAGACAAGCTGCCTTGCTTCAGATTGCGGAACTCGTCATGCTTGCTCTCAACAACACTCTGAGGAATGTGGTGAGCTTTGAAGTCTTGACGGAATTCATCCCAGGTAATCACACGACCTCCTCTGGAATCTTTGTATTGCTGATACCACTCTGCGGCTTGGTCTTTGAGTTGGAACGAAGTAAACTTGACAAAGTCCTCAGGCCTGACGTTGCTGCACTCGAAATTCTTACAGATATCCACGAGCCAATCATCAGCGTTTGTTGCCTCGACACAGTTACTGAAGGTCTTTGGCTGGTTTGCGAGGAACTGGTTGAGTGTAGCAAACTGATTCTGATTGTTGCCATGGCCTTGATTTCCTTGGTTTAGCTCTGGTAAGAGTTGCATAAGCATCTGCGTGTTTGCATTGGTAGCGGCCATCACAGCTTGCCATGCCTCCGGAGGTGGAGGTGGTGGCGGCGCTTCAGGATTCAGACGCGTTGGAGGAGCCATCCTGAAGAGGGTGACATCCGTTAGCGTCTTGAAAGACATATATTCAAGCTGAATCAAATGGATCGAAATTTGCAACATACAGTCTTAACATCCGAACAAGAACAAACGAATGCATTCCAAATAAATGGTCACACTTCCATAAATTGAGAAGCCACTTAGATAGAGGTAGATGAATAAAACAAAAAGGTACGGACAAGAACAAATACTTGGTGAAGATTACCCAATCACAAACGAAATATTCACGGAAGAAATACTAGAGCTACATGAATTCCCACCTATGAAACTCCCGATATTTTTCGGTTATGCAATCAGGTGTTGGGGATACAGGGGAAGCATAATATCTCACCCAAAACTAGCAAATCCTACATCCAGCTGTATCCATCCTTCAACACATAACCAAGAAACCTTCGGAAATCATTTACCTCAACCTTCGAAAAGCATCCGTTATACGAGTTATGGCAATACTCCTGAACTCCCGCCCCAGTACTGGGTGGTGTCAAGGTTATCTCACCAACAACTGCATAAAAGAGATTTTCGATGTCGGCAAAACTCAGGTATTCCAGAACTGCAACGATAAAATTGTGATGACAACACCTCGGAGCTCAACTCCCCGAGACACTGCCACAACCCCTAAATGTCAGGAGGCACCAAGAACAATGTTCTCGTCACAAAACCATCGAAACGATTCCAAGATACCCGCGTGATCCTAAATTTTTTTTAGTGAAATTTGAGAAGAGAAGAGTCAAAACTCTAGGTCAGGATGCCTCACTAGAGCGGCGAAGGGACTGAGGAGTAAAAAAGAATCCTACTCTCCGATATATATAATCCTAAATGACTCAAAACATTTTTTCTAGACTCAACAACGCCAGCGATTCGATCAAGCAGGGGGCTCCTAAGTCGGGGAAGGCTCTGATTACCAACTTGTAATGCCCACGATGCGGCTATATCTCCCACGTGTCGAAGCACGACTTAGAGGCATAACTGCATTATAAGCAATGTTGCAAGTGGGGTAATCTTCACACAACCCATGTACTGAATAAGAAAAGAGGTACATAGTTGGCTTACAATCGCCACATCACACAAATAGCATAAATAGCATTACAATCATCCAGGTACACTCAAGGTCCGACTACGGAACCAAAATAAGACAACCCCAAATGCATAATTTCCCCGATCGCCCCAACTGGGCTCCACTACTGATCGTCTGGAAAATAAATGTAGTATCGTCCTGAGTCCTCATCGAACTCCCGCTTGAGCTCAGTCGAATCTCCTGGAATGGTGTCATCGGTCCCTGCATCTGGTTTTGGAAGTAATCTGTGAGTCATGGGGACTCAGCAATCTCACACCCTCGCGATCAAGACTATTTAAGCTTATAGGTAAGGTAAAAGGTATGAGGTGGAGCTGTAGCAAGCACTAGCATATATGGTGTCTAACATGCGCAAAAGAGAGCGAGAAGAGAAGGCAAAGGCACGATTGATAAACTATGATCAAGAAGTGACCCTAGAACAACCTGCGTTCAAGCATAACACGAGACCGTGTTCTCTTCCCGGCCGCCGCCGAAAAGAGACCATCACGGCCACACACTCGGTTGATTCATTTTAATTTAAGTTAAGTTTCAGGTTTTCTACAATCGAACATTAACAAATTCCCATCTGCCCATAACCGCAGGCACGACTTTCGAAAGATCAAAACCCTGCAGGGGAGTCCCAACTTAGCCCATCACAAGCTCTCACGGTCAACAAAGGGTATTCCTTCTCCCAAGACAATCCGATCAGACTTGGAATCCCGGTTACAAGACATCTCAACAATGGTAAAACTAAACCAGCAAAGCCACCTGAATGTGCCGACAAATCCTGATACAAGCTGCACATATCTCATTCTCAGGGCACACCGGATTGTCCAAACTTCCGGTAGGCCAGCCCAGAGTTGCCCCTGGTGGCCACCGGCGGCTGACAAGTTGGACCAACACTCAGAGGAGCACTGGCCCTGGGTTTAAAATAAAGATGACCCTTGAGTCCGCGAAACCCAAGGGAAAAAGGCTAGGTGGCAAATGGGAAAACCAAGGTTGGGCCTTGCTGGAAGAGTTTTATTCAAGGCGAACTGTCAAGGGGTTCCCATGATAACCCAACCGTGTAAGGAACGCAAAATCAGGGAACATAACACCGGTATGACGGAAACTAGGGCGACAAGAGTGGAACAAAACACCAGGCATAAGGCCGAGCCTTCCACCCTTTACCAAGTATATAGATGCATTAAAATACACAAGATATAATAATTATATCCCAACAATAAACATGTTCCAACAAGGAACAAACTCCAATCTTCACCTGCAACTAGCAACGCTATAAGAGGGGCTGAGCAAAGCGGTAACATAGCCGAACAATGGTTTGCTAGGACAAAGTGGGTTAGAGGTTTGACATGGCAATATGGGAGGCATGATAAGCAAGTGGTAGGTATCATAGCATAGGCATAGCAATAGAGCGAGCATCTAGCAAGCAAAGATAGATGTGATTTCGAGGGTATGGTCATCTTGCCTGCAAAGTTCTCCGAGTTGACGTTAGCTTGATCCTCGTAAGCGTACTCAACGGGTTCCTCGATCATGTACTCGTCTCCCGGCTCTACCCAAAGCAAGAACACAAGGAAAGGGAGACACAATCAACACGGTGCAATGCACAAGCAACATGATGCAAAACATGTCATGATATGCGGGACGTGATATGCAATGCATATGCATGTTTCGGAAAGGAAAATTGAACCAGGCCTCAACTTGGAAAATCAAGAGTGCCGCTAGAAAGATGAGTTGATTTTGGTCGAAATCGATATAAAGATCACCGGAATCGGATGCACGGTTTGCAAATGGCAAGCAAAATAAATATGGCACCGATCTGCGAATAACAGCACGAGGCCATATAAATGCATCAAGAACAACAAACTACTGCACTCTAACATAACAACAAATCACATGGCAGGGATCCACTCAAGATGCTTGACAAAAGATGAACACTGAGCTACGTCTAATTCACTCAATACTAGGTTCAAACAAGCATGGCAAAAGTGCAAAAGATACTAGGTTACAGACTTAGTGAAAATAACATGTCAGGAATTTAACATCAGGAAGCAATGTTTAGAGCAAGATAAAAACATGCTACAGGAACATGTCGTGGCAAAGAAAGGCATGGCATGAAGCTACTCAAAGCATACAACAAAAGTCCCTTACTGACCATAAGCCAAAAGGGAGCAAAAAATACAATGGCAACCATGTGAACATAGCAACTTTCGTTAACAGATTCAGACTTAGCAGAACACTGGAACATGGCAAAACAGATTCACGTAGGCATGTTTACGAGCTCGATGCACTCACCGCAAGTCATTGCATGAAAAATTAAGCATACACCCAGCAAGTAGACATGGCATAGAAGCTAAACATGGCAAGAACAACCTCATAGCATGCACGGATCAACTACAACAACCTCGGCAAAATTGCTTAACATGTAAACAATTTGCCAGGAACATTTTATAGCAAAAGTAGAGCAAGATTGAATTAAGCTAGGATGCTCCATAATTGCAAACAAAGACATGGATGGATAGAGCACAACAATATCTCAAAATGATCCTTACTGAACATGCTCAAAAGAGGCACGGATCACTCTGTAGCAATAAGAATACATGGCATAAAAATATTATCAGGGAAAAGACTTAGAAGATTTCTAAGTCCCTGAAATCAGCAACATTATGAGAGCTACTTTGCATGCTTGTGCTAGTCACCACAAAGATCACAAAAATACATGGCATACACCCCTGTAAAGATGGCATGGCATACTTCAAAACACATGAAGGGCTCAAGTTCATAGGAGGCACACATTAAACATGGCAAAAATGACAAATGTCCAATTACTGATAAGAATATGAAACTAACATTACATAGCACTCTTGCAACAGCATTTAGGGAATCAAGATGAACTCAAATGAACATAGTGCAATGGAACGAAATGAAGTACTCGTCGAGACGAACAATTTGACATGCTACACGTCCAAAACGGAGCCACGGATGCAGGGATATGGCATGACGAAATAAGCTTAAAATACTGAGACTGAGGAGAAAAAGTCAACCCGGCTGGATCCGGATCTAGGGTTCGTGCATGCAGATCGAAGATCACCGATGAACTCGCCGAAGTTGGAGGGGAGCTCGCCGGAGGGAGTAGCCTTGCCAGAGAAGAGGTGGTCCGGCGAGGGGGGTGCCGGATCCGGCCTCGGGAGGCGCGGTGGAGGAGGAGGCCACCGGATCCGAGGCGGCGGCGGCGCGGTTGGACGACGGCGACCGAAGCAAGGCGGCGGAGTCCTGTGGCTCGGCGGCGACCAGCGCGGCGGCGGGGCGGCGCCGACGAAGGTGACGGGGCGGTGCGCGGGCGGCGGGGAGCTGCGGGAAGCCGAGGGGCGGCGGCACAGCCGGATGGGCCTCGGGGCCCGCCCTGGGCTCGGCGGGCCGGCCGCGACGGAGGTGGTCGGGAGAATGGCGGTGTGCCACATGGCGGCGGCGGCGCGGGTCGGACACGTCCGGCCCTGCGATTTTTGTCCGGCGGTGGAGAGGGAGCGGGGCTAGGGTTAGGGATCCGGAAATTTCGGAGGGGGGTCTATATTTATAGGTAGAGGGAGCTAGGAGGCTTCAAAGTGAGCACGGTTTGTGGCTACGCCATCGTGATCGAACGACCTAGATGAAGGAGGGGGTTTAGGTGGGTTTTGGGCCACTTTGGAGGGGTGTTAGGCTGCAACACACACGAGGCCTTTTCGGTTCCTCGGTTAACCGTTGGAGTATCAAACGAAGTCCAAATGGCATGAAACTTGACAAGCGGTCTACCGGTAGTAAACCAAGGCCGCTTGGCAAGTCTCGGTCCAATACGAAAACGTTTAACACCCGCACACGAAAAGAGGTAGAAAGGGACACCGGA
Organism: Triticum aestivum; assembly: GCF_018294505.1. NCBI lineage: Eukaryota > Viridiplantae > Streptophyta > Magnoliopsida > Poales > Poaceae > Triticum > Triticum aestivum. The sequence continues at coordinate 127,176,417 of NC_057809.1, read as the reverse complement.
GGACATAGGAGCGTCGGAATGCAAAACGGACAACGGGGAAAATGCTCGGATGCATGAGACGAACACGTATTCAAATGCGATGCACATGATGACATGGTATGAGATGCATGACAAAGAAAAAAGCAACACGAAGACAAAAACCCAACAACGAGGAAATATCACAACTTAGTGCCGGAAATGGCAAGAGTTGGAATACAAATATGGCAAGTTACATACGGGGTGTTACACCCTTCTCTCTTTTTCTCTCATTTTTTTATTTTTTTATTTGGGCCTTCTTTTTTTATGGCCTCTTTTCTCTTTTTTATTTGGGCTTCTTTGGCCTCTTTTATTTATTTGTTTTCGTCCGGAGTCTCATCCCGATTTGTGGGGGAATCATAGTCTCCATCATCCTTTCCTCACTGGGACAATGCTCTAATAATGATGATCATCACACTTTTATTTACTTATAACTCAAGAATTACAACTCGATTCTTAGAACGAAATATGACTCTATATGAATGCCTCCGGCGGTGTACCGGGATGTGAAATGACTCATGAGTGACATGTATGAAAGAATTATGAACGGTGGCTTTGCCACAAATACGATGTCAACTACATGATCATGCAAAGCAATATGACAATGATGAAGCGTGTCATAATAACGGAACAATGGAAAGTTGCATGGCAATATATCTTGGAATGGCTATGGAAATGCCATAATGGTAGGTATGGTGACTGTTTTGAGAAAGGTATATGGTGGTTTTATGGTACCGGCGAAAGTTGCGCGGTACTAGAGAGGCTAGCAATGGTGGAAGGGTGAGAGTGCGTATAATCCATGGACTCAACATTAGTCATAAAGAACTCACATACTTATTGCAAAAATCTATTAGTTATCGAAACAAAGTACTACACGCATGCTCCTAGGGGGATAGATTGGTAGGAAAAGACCATCGCTCGTCCCCGACCGCCACTCATAAGGAAGACAATCAATAAATAAATCATGCTCCGACTTCATCACATAACGGTTCACCATACGTGCATGCTACGGGAATCACAAACCTCAACACAAGTATTTCTCAAATTCACAACTACTCAACTAGCATGACTCTAATATCACCATCTCCATATCTCAAAACAATCATCAAATATCAAACTTCTCATAATATTCAATGCACTTTATATGAAAGTTTTTATTATATCCCTCTTGGATGCCCATCATATTAGGACTAGTTTAATAACCAAAGCAAACTACCATGGTGTTCTAAAGACTCTCAAAATAATATAAGTGAAGCACTAGAGCAAACAACAAACTACTCCGAAAGATATAAGTGAAGATCAATGAGTAGTCGAATAATTATGCAACTATGTGAAGACTTTCTAACATTTAATAATTTCAGATCTTGATACTTTATTCAAACATCAAGCAAAACAAAATAAAATAAATTGACGCTCCAAGGAAAACACATATCATGTAGTGAATAAAAATATAGCTCCAAGTAAAGTTACCGATGAACGAAGACGAAAGAGGGGATGCCTCCAAGCTTTGGCTTTTGGTTGTCCTTTAATATTACCTTGGGGTGCCTTGGGCATCCTCAATCTTAGCCTCTTTCCACTCCTTATTCCATAGTCCATCGAATCTTTACCCAAAACTTGAAAACTTCACAACACAAAACTTAACAGAAAACTCGTAAACTCCGTTAGTATAAGAAAGCAAATCACCATCATAAGATACTGTAATGAACTCATTATAAATTCATATTGTTGTAATATATACTGTATTCCAACTTATCTATGGTTTATACCCTCCGATACTACTCATAGATTCATCAAAATAAGCAAACAACACATAGAAAACAGAATCTGTCAAAAACAGAACAGCCTGTAGTAATCTGGATCAAACGTATACTTCTGGAACTCATAAAATTCTCAAATAAATTTCTGGACGTGAGGAATTTATCTATTCATCATCTGCAAAAATAATTAACTAAATATCACTCTCCAATAAAAAATGGCAGCAATTCTCGTGAGCGCTAAAGTTTCTGTTTTTACAGCATGATCGCAAAGACTTTCCCCAAGTCTTCCCAAAGGTTCTACTTGGCACAAACACTAATTAAAAGCATAAAACCACATTCATAACAGAGGATAGATGATTTATTTATTACTAAACAGGAACAAAAATAAATTTGGGTTGCCTCCCAACAAGCGCTATCGTTTAACGCCCCTAGCTAGGCATGATGATTTCAATGATGCTCACATAAAAGGTAAGAATTGAAACATAAAGTGAGCATTATGAAGAATATGACTAGCACATTTAAGTATAACTCACTTCCTATGCATAGGGATTTTGTGAGCAAACAACTTGTGGGAACAAGAATCAACTTGCATAGGAAGGTAAAACAAGCATAACTTCAAAATTTTAAGCACATAGAGAGGAAACTTGATATTATTGTAACTCCTACAAGCATATGTTCCTCCCTCATAATAATTTTCAGTAGCATAATGAATGAATTCAACAATATAACCAGCACCTAAAGCATTCTTTTCATGATCTACAAGCATAGAGAATTTACTACTCTCTACATAAGCAAAATTCTTCTCATTCGGAATAGTAGTGGGAGCAAACTCAACAAAATAAGTATCATGTGAGGCATAATCCAATTTGTAAGGGCATTTTTATCCCTAAGGTGTTTTGGTGATTTATGACAATGCTTTTGCGGACTAATCGTGTGCCTTGAGTTTTCCAGACATTTCATCGCTAGGCACAAGACGATTTGGTGCCCCTCGAAGACTATTGAAGACGGCGGTTTTTTCTACGTTTCTTTTTGGTGGATTTGAGTCGTAGGAAAGCCATACTATTAAGAGGGGGTTCGCGTCGGAAAGGTTCGGGTGGAATCATCACGTACACGTTTTCTTCCTTGACCCCTCCTTTCCCCTGCACTTTGGAGCATCCTCCGTTTATCCTCATTGCCTTGTCCTGGTTGCTGTTGTTGGGCTTGCGGTAGTACTGCTCCCTGGAGAGGTAGTCCCGCAGGCACCTACGGTAGTACCGTACTACGGCACGGTAGTACCGCAGGTGCCCACGGTAGTACTGCTCCTCTGGAGCCATAGTACCGTGGCCCACAGGCCAAGTACCGCTCCATCGCGGTAGTAGGGGCGGATGTAATTTCTTACATCCGCGCCACCGCGGTAGTACCGCATCCCTTGCGCGGTAGTACCGTGCGCGGCCTGGCTCAGCTGCCAGGCGGTAGTACCGCTCCTCTGCGGTAGTACTGTGTCAGATTTTTGCTTCGTCCATTTTCCAGCGGAAGTAGGCACAGATGTATTTTTATTCATCCGTGCTCTTCCTAGGCTAGGGGTTTCCTGCCTTGCGGTAGTACCGCGCATGTGGCAGTACCGTCCTCAGCCCTTGTGCTATCGGTTTGCCCTAGCTACTGCTGCTGCTGTGATAGTACCGTGGTTCCTCACGGTAGTACCGCATGGCCTTGCGGTAGTACCGCTTGTCAGGAGCGGAAGTACCGCATGGCCTTGTGGTAGTACCGCTGGTCTGGGGCGGTAGTACCGCTGGTCGCGGGCTGGTAGGTGGATAACGGTTGGATTTTTGTCCTTAGCTATAAAAGGGGTGTCTTCTTCCTCTAGTTGACTACCTCTTCCAACCCTAAGCTCCATTGTTGCTCCAAGCTCCATTTTCGCCCGATCTCACTCCCTAGCCAATCAAACTTGTTGATTTGCTCGGGAGTGGTTGAGAAGGCCCCGATCTACATTTCCACCAATAGAAATTTGATTCCCCCACTAATCCCTTGTGGATCTTGTTACTCTTGGGTGTTTGAGCACCCTAGACGGTTGAGGTCACCACGGAGCCATAGTCCTTTGTGGTGAAGCTTCATGGTGTCGTTGGGAGCCTCCAATTAAGTTGTGGAGATTGCCCCAACCTTGTTTGTAAAGGTTCGGTCACCGCCTCCAAGGGCACCAATAGTGGAATCACGGCATCTCGCATTGTGTGAGGGCGTGAGGAGAATACGGTGGCCGTAGTGGCTTTTTGAGGAGCATTGTGCCTCGACACCGCTCCAACGGAGACGTACTTCCCCTCAAAGGAAAGGAACTTCGGTAACACATCCTCGTCTCCACCGGCTCCACTCTTGGTTATTGTTGGAAATATGCCCTAGAGGTAATAATAAAAGTATTATTATTATATTTCTTTGTTCATGATAATAGTCTTTTATTCATGCTATAACTGTATTATCCGGAAATCGTAATACACGTGTGAATACATAGACCACAATATGTCCCTAGTGAGCCTCTAGTTGACTAGCTCGTTGTGATCAACAGATAGTCATGGTTTCCTGGCTATGGACATTGGATGTCGTTGATAACGGGATCACATCATTAGGAGAATGATGTGATGGACAAGACCCAATCCTAAGCATAGCACAAAGGTCGGTTCATTCGTTTGCTAGAGCTTTTCCAATGTCAAGTATCTCTTCCTTAGACCATGAGATCATGTAACTCCCGGATACCGTAGGAGTGCTTTGGGTGTACCAAACGTCACAATGTAACTGGGTGATTATAAAGGTGCACTACAGGTATCTCCGAAAGTGTCTGTTGGGTTGACACGGATCGAGACTGGGATTTGTCACTCCGTATGACGGAGAGGTATCTCTGGGCCCACTCGGTAATGCATCATCATAATGAGCTCAAGGTGACCAAGTGTTTGGTCATGGGATCATGCATTACGGTACGAGTAAAGTGACTTGCCGGTAACGAGACTGAACGAGGTATTGGGATACCGACGATCGAGTCTCGGGCAAGTAACGTACCGATTGATAAAGGGAATTGTATACGGGGTTTGATCGAATCCTCGACATCGTGGTTCATCCGATGACATCATCAAGGAGCATGTGGGAGCCAACATGGGTATCCAGATCCCGCTGTTGGTTATTGACCGGAGAGTCTTGGTCATGTCTGCATGTCTCCCGAACCCGTAGGGTCTACACACTTAAGGTTCGGTGACGCTAGGTTTATCAAGAAGACAAGTATGTGATTACTGAATGTTGTTCGGAGTCCCGGATGAGGTCCCGGACATCGCGAGGAGTCCTGGAATGGTCCGGAGGTAAAGTTTTATATATGGGAAGTTGTTAAACGGGCACCGGAAAGTTTCGGGGTCATACCGGTATTGTACCGGGACCACCGGAAAGGTTCCGGGGGTCCACCGGGAGGGACCACCCCTCCCGGGAGGGGCACTTGGGCTGCGTAGGGATAGCAGCCAGCCCCTAGTGGGCTTGGCGCGCCCCCCCTTTGGGCCCATGCGCCTAGGGTTGGGGGGGGGGAGAAACCCTAAAGGGGGCGCACCCCCCTTGCTTGGGGGCAAGCCCCCCACCCTTTGGCCGCCGCCCCCCTCTAGGGTTTCCCCTAGAGGGTCGGCCCCCTTGCCCCTCTCCTCCTATATATAGAGGGGTGAGGGGAGGGCTGCAACAACACAACTCAAGGCGCAGCCCCTCCCCTCCCCAACACCTCTCCTCCTCCGTACGTGCTTGGCGAAGCCCTGTCGGAGTACTGCTGCACTAATTGCACCACGCCGTCGTGCTGCCGTTGGAGCTGCCTTCCTCAACCTCTCCTTCCTCCTTGCTGGATCAAGACGGAGGAGACGTCCATCGTCGCATACGTGTGTTGAACGCGGAGGTGCTGTCCGTTCAGCACTTGGTCATCGGTGATCCGAATCACGACGAGTACGACTCCATCATCACCATCCCCTTGAACGCTTCCGCACTCGATCTACAAGTGGTATGTAGATGCAAACTCTTCCCTTTGACTCGTTGCTTAGATGAACTCATAGATGGATCTTGGTGAAACCGTAGGAAAAATTTTAATTTTCTGCAACGTTCCCCAACAGTGGCATCATGAGCTAGGTCTATGCGTAGTTCTCTTTGCACGAGTAGAACACAATTTTGTTGTGGGCGTGGATCTTTTCAACTTGCTTGCCACTACTAGTCTTATCTTGCTTCAGCGGTATTGTGGGATGAAGCGGCCCAGACCAACCTTACACGTATGCTTACGTGAGACCGGTTCCACCGACTAACATGCACTAGTTGCATAAGGTGGCTGGCGGGTGTCTGTCTCTCCCACTTTAGTTGAAGTGGATTCGATGAAAAGGGTCCTTATGAAGGGTAAATAGAAGTTGACAAGATCACGTTGTGGTTATTCGTAGGTAAGAAAACGTTCTTGCTAGAACCCAATTGCAGCCACGTAAAAGATGCAACAACAATTAGAGGACGTCTAACTTGTTTTTGTAGCAATTGTCATGTGATGTGATATGGCCAGAAGTTGTGATGAATGATGAATGATATATTGTGATGTATGAGATCATGTTCTTGTAATAGGAATCACGACTTGCATGTCGATGAGTATGACAACCGGCAGGAGCCATAGGAGTTGTCTTTATTTTTGTATGACCTGCGTGTCATTGAAGAACGCCATGTAAACTACTTTACTTTATTGCTAAACGCGTTAGTCATAGAAGTAGAAGTAGTCATTGGTGTGACAACTTCATGAAGACACGATGATGGAGATCATGATGATGGAGATCATGGTGTCACGCCGGTGACAAGATGATCATGGAGCCCCGAAGATGAAGATCAAAGGAGCTATATGATATTGGCCATATCATGTCACTACTTTATATAATTGCATGTGATGTTTATTATGTTTTATGCATCTTGTTTACTTAGAACGACGGTAGTAAATAAGATGATCCCTTACAACAATTTCAAGAAGTGTTCTCCCCTAACTGTGCACCGTTGCTACAGTTCGTCGTTTCGAAGCACCACGTCATGATCGGGTGTGATAGATCCTTACGTTCACATACAACGGGTGTAAGACAGTTTTACACAGCAAAAACACTTAGGGTTAACTTGACGAGCCTAGCATGTACAGACATGGCCTCGGAACACGAAGACCGAAAGGTCGAACACGAGTCGTATAGAAGATACGATCAACATGAGAATGTTCACCGACGATGACTAGTCCGTCTCACGTGATGATCGGACACGGCCTAGTCGACTCGGATCGTGTATCACTTAGATGACTAGAGGGATGTCAAATCTGAGTGGGAGTTCATTCAATAATTTGATTAGATGAACTTAATTATCATGAACTTAGTCTAAAACCTTTTGCAAATATGTCTTGTAGATCAAATGGCCAACGCTCATGTCAACTTGAACTTCAACGCGTTCCTAGAGAAAACCAAGCTGAAAGATGATGGCAGCAACTATACGGACTGGGTCCGGAACCTGAGGATCATCCTCATAGCTGCCAGGAAACAATATGTCCTAGAAGGACCGCTAGGTGACGCTCCCGTCCCAGAGAACCAAGACATTATGAATGCTTGGCAGTCTCGTGCTGATGATTACTCCCTCGTTCAGTGCGGCATGCTTTACAGCTTAGAACCGGGGCTCCAAAAGCATTTTGAGCATCACGGAGCATATGAGATGTTCGAGGAGCTGAAACTAGTTTTCCAAGCTCACGCCCGGGTCGAGAGATATGACATCTCCGACAAGTTCTATAGTTGTAAGATGGAGGAAAATAGTTCTGTCAGTGAGCACATACTCAAGATGTCTGGGTTGCACAACCGTATGACCCAGCTAAATATTAACCTCCCTGATGAGGCAGTCATTGACAGAATCCTTCAGTCGCTCCCACCAAGCTACAAGAGCTTTGTGATGAACTACAATATGCAGGGGATGGTAAAGACCATTCCTGAAGTATTTTCTATGCTGAAATCAGCAGAGGTTGAAATCAAGAAAGAACATCAAGTGTTGATGGTCAATAAGACCACTAAGTTCAAGAAGGGCAAGGGTAAGAAGAACTTCAAGAAGGACGGCAAAGAGGTTGCCGCGCCCGGTAAGCCAGTTGCCGGGAAGAAGTCAAAGAATGGACCCAAGCCTGAGACTGAGTGCTTTTATTGCAAGGGGAAGGGTCACTGGAAGCGGAACTGCCCCAAATACTTAGCGGATAAGAAGGCCGGCAACACTAAAGGTATATTTGATATACATGTAATTGATGTGTACCTTACCAGTACTCGTAGTAACTCCTGGGTATTTGATACCGGTGCCGTTGCTCATATTTGTAACTCACAGTAGGAGCTGCGGAATAAGCGGAGACTGGCGAAGGACGAGGTGACGATGCGCGTCGGGAATGGTTCCAGAGTCGATGTGATCACCGTCGGCACGCTACCTGTACATTTACCCACGGGATTAGTTTTGAACCTTAATAATTGTTATTTAGTGCCAAGTTTGAGCATGAACATTGTATCTGGATCTCGTTTAATACGAGATGGCTACTCATTTTAAGTCTGAGAATAATGGTTGTTCAATTTATATGAGAGATATGTTTTATGGTCATGCTCCGATGGTCAATGGTTTATTCTTAATGAATCTCGAACGTAGTGCTACACATATTCATAGCGTGAATACCAAAAGATGTAAAGTTGATAATGATAGTCCCACATACTTGTGGCACTGCCGCCTTGGTCACATTGGTGTCAAGCGCATGAAGAAACTCCATGCTGATGGACTTTTGGAGTCTCTCGATTATGAAACGTTTGACACATGCGAACCATGCCTCATGGGCAAGATGACCAAGACTCTGTTCTCCGGAACAATGGAGCGAGCAACCAACTTGTTGGAAATCATACATACCGATGTGTGCGGTCCAATGAGTGTTGAGGCTCGCGGAGGATATCGTTATGTTCTCACTCTCACAGATGACTTGAGTAGATATGGGTATGTCTACTTGATGAAACACAAGTCTGAGACCTTTGAAAAGTTCAAGGAATTTCAGAATGAGGTAGAGAATCAACGTGACCGAAAGATAAAATTCCTATGATCAGATCGTGGAGGAGAATACTTAAGTCACGAATTTGGTACACACTTAAGGAAATGTGGAATCATTTCACAACTCACGCCGCCTGGAACACCTCAGCGTAACGGTGTGTCCGAACGTCGTAATCGCACTCTATTGGATATGGTGCAGTCTATGATGTCTCTTACCGATTTACCGCTATCGTTTTGGGGATACGCTCTAGAGACAGCTACATTCACTTTAAATAGGGCACCGTCTAAATCCGTTGAGACGACACCGTATGAATTATGGTATGGGAAGAAACCTAAGCTGTCGTTTCTGAAAGTTTGGGGATGCGATGCTTATGTCAAGAAACTTCAACCTGAGAAGCTCGAACCCAAGTCGGAAAAATGCGTCTTCATAGGATACCCTAAGGAAACCATTGGGTATACCTTCTACTTAAGATCCGAGGGCAAGATCTTTGTCGCTAAGAACGGATTCTTTCTGGAAAAAGAGTTTCTCTCGAAAGAAGTAAGTGGGAGGAAAGTAGAACTCGATGAAGTAATACCTCTTGAGCGGGACAGTAGTGCAGCTCAGGAAGATGTTCCTGTGATGCCTACACCAACTGAAGAGGAAAATAATGATGATGATCAAGGTACTTCGGATCAAGTTGCTACTGAACTTCGTAGGTCCACAAGGACACCTTCCGCACCAGAGTGGTATGGCAACCCTGTCCTGGAAATCATGTTGTTAGACAATGGTGAACCTTCGAACTATGAAGAAGCGACGGCGGGCCCAGATTCCAACAAATGGCTAGAAGCCATGAAATCCGAGATAGAATCCATGTATGAAAACAAAATATGGACTTTGACTGACTTGCCCGATGATCGGCGAGCGATAGAAAACAAATGGATCTTTAAGAAGAAGACGTACGCGGATGGTAATGTCACCATCTATAAAGCTCGACTTGTCGCTAAGGGTTATCAGCAAGTTCAAGGGATTGACTATGATGAGACTTTCTCTCCCGTAGCGAAGCTTAAGTCCGTCCGAATCATGTTAGCAATTGCCGCATACTATGATTATGAGATATGGCAGATGGACGTCAAAACGGCATTCCTTAACGGGCATCTTAAGGAAGAGCTGTATATGATACAACTGGAAGGTTTTGTCGATCCTAAGAACGCTAACAAAGTATGCAAGCTCCAGCGATCCATTTATGGGCCGGTGCAAGCATCTCGGAGTTGGAATATTCGCTTTGATGAGATGATCAAAGCGTTTGGGTTTATGCAGACTTATGGAGAAGCCTGCGTTTACAAGAAAGTGAGTGGGAGCTCTGTAGCATTTCTCATATTATATGTAGATGACATACTTTTGATGGGAAATGATATAGAATTCTTGGACAGCATTAAGGCCTACTTGAATAAGTGTTTTTCAATGAAGGACCTTGGAGAAGCTGCTTATATATTAGGCATCAAGATCTGTAGAAATAGATCGAGACGCCTCATAGGTCTTTCACAAAGCACATACCTTGATAAGATTTTGAAGAAGTTCAAAATGGATCAGTCTAAGAAGGGGTTCTTGCCTGTATTGCAAGGTGTGAGATTGAGCTCGGCTCAATGCCCGACCACGGCAAAAGATAAAGAAGAGATGAGTGTCATCCCCTATGCTTCAGCCATAGGATCTATTATGTATGCCATGCTGTGTACCAGACCTGATGTAAACCTTGCCGTAAGTTTGGTAGGAAGATACCAAAGTAATCCCGGCAAGGAACACTGGACAACGGTCAAGAATATCCTGAAGTACCTGAAAAGGACAAAGGACATGTTTCTCGTTTATGGAGGTGACGAAGAGCTCGTGGTAAAGGGTTACGTCGACGCTAGCTTCGACACAGATCTGGATGACTCTAAGTCACAAACCGGATACGTGTATATGTTGAATGGTGGAGCAGTAAGCTGGTGCAGCTGCAAGCAGAGCGTCGTGGCGGGATCTACATGTGAAGCGGAGTACATGGCAGCCTCGGAGGCAGCGCATGAAGCTATTTGGGTGAAGGAGTTCATCACCGACCTAGGAGTCATACCCAATGCGTCGGGGCCGATCAAACTTTTCTGTGACAATACTGGAGCTATTGCCCTTGCGAAGGAGCCCAGATTTCACAAGAAGACCAGGCACATCAAGCGTCGTTTCAACTCCATCCGTGAGAATGTTCAAGATGGAGACATAGAAATTTGCAAAGTACATACGGATCTGAATGTCGCAGATCCGTTGACTAAACCTCTCTCGCGAGCGAAACATGATCAACACCAGAACTCTATGGGTGTTCGATTCATCACAATGTAACTAGATTATTGACTCTAGTGCAAGTGGGAGACTGTTGGAAATATGCCCTAGAGGCAATAATAAAAGTATTATTATTATATTTCTTTGTTCATGATAATAGTCTTTTATTCATGCTATAACTGTATTATCCGGAAATCGTAATACACGTGTGAATACATAGACCACAATATGTCCCTAGTGAGCCTCTAGTTGACTAGCTCGTTGTGATCAACAGATAGTCATGGTTTCCTGGCTATGGACATTGGATGTCGTTGATAACGGGATCACATCATTAGGAGAATGATGTGATGGACAAGACCCAATCCTAAGCATAGCACAAAGGTCGGTTAGTTCGTTTGCTAGAGCTTTTCCAATGTCAAGTATCTCTTCCTTAGACCATGAGATCGTGTAACTCCCGGATACCGTAGGAGTGCTTTGGGTGTACCAAACGTCACAACGTAACTGGGTGATTATAAAGGTGCACTACAGGTATCTCCGAAAGTGTCTGTTGGGTTGACACGGATCGAGACTGGGATTTGTCACTCCGTATGACGGAGAGGTATCTCTGGGCCCACTCAGTAATGCATCATCATAATGAGCTCAAGGTGACCAAGTGTTTGGTCACGGGATCATGCATTACGGTACGAGTAAAGTGACTTGCCGGTAACGAGACTGAACGAGGTATTGGGATACCGACGATCGAGTCTCGGGCAAGTAACGTACCGATTGACAAAGGGAATTGTATACGGGGTTTGATCGAATCCTCGACATCGTGGTTCATCTGATGACATCATCGAGGAGCATGTGGGAGCCAACATGGGTATCCAGATCCCGCTGTTGGTTATTGACCGGAGAGTCTTGGTCATGTCTGCATGTCTCCCGAACCCGTAGGGTCTACACACTTAAGGTTCGGTGACGCTAGGGTTATCAGGAAGACAAGTATGTGATTACTGAATGTTGTTCGGAGTCCCGGATGAGATCCCGGACGTCGCGAGGAGTCCCGGAATGGTCCGGAGGTAAAGTTTTATATATGGGAAGTTGTTAAACGGGCACCGGAAAGTTTCGGGGTCATACTGGTATTGTACCGGGACCACCGGAAAGGTTCCGGGGGTCCACCGGGAGGGACCACCCCTCCCGGGGGGGGGCACTTGGGCTGCGTAGGGATAGCAGCCATCCCCTAGTGGGCTTGGCGCGCCCCCCCTTTGGGCCCATGCGCCTAGGGTTGGGGGGGGGGGAAACCCTAAAGGGGGCGCACCCCCCTTGCTTGGGGGGCAAGCCCCCCACCCTTTGGCCGCCGCCCCCCTCTAGGGTTTCCCCTAGAGGGCCGGCCCCCTTGCCCCTCTCCTCCTATATATAGAGGGGTGAGGGGAGGGCTGCAACAACACAACTCAAGGCGCAGCCCCTCCCCTCCCCAACACCTCTCCTCCTCCGTACGTGCTTGGCGAAGCCCTGTCGGAGTACTGCTGCACTAATTGCACCACGCCGTCGTGCTGCCGTTGGAGCTGCCTTCCTCAACCTCTCCTTCCTCCTTGCTGGATCAAGACGGAGGAGACATCCATTGTCCCGTACGTGTGTTGAACGCGGAGGTGCTGTCCGTTCAGCACTTGGTCATCGGTGATCCGAATCACGACGAGTACGACTCCATCATCACCATCCCCTTGAACGCTTCCGCACTCGATCTACAAGTGGTATGTAGATGCAAACTCTTCCCTTTGACTCGTTGCTTAGATGAACTCATAGATGGATCTTGGTGAAACCGTAGGAAAAATTTTAATTTTCTGCAATGTTCCCCAACAGTTATCTCGTGCCTTTACTTGTGCAAGCTTATTTGTGATATATCTCTTGCTTGCTTGTGTTCCTATCTTTGTTGCATCATATAGGTTGCTCACCTAGTTGCATGTCTAGACAACCTACTTTGATGCGAAGTTTAAATTGTTAAAGAAAAGCTAAAAATTGTTAGTTGCCTATTCACCCCCCTCTAGTCAACTATATCGATCCTTTCAATTGGTATCAGAGCCTCGTCTCTTTATTAATGACTTTACCGTCTGAAGAGTATGGTTGACGTCGTAGAAGGTGAGGAGGAGCACTCCGGTGCAAATCCGGTATCTTCTACGGGAGATGGGGGAACCGTGGTCTCTCGTGAGGAGTTCAATATGGCGTTGGACACATTGAAAACCTCCATGACGACCGAGGTCAAAAGCATGTTTAAAGATTTCTTAGAAGAGCTTAAACTTTCCACCGCACCGTTGAAAGTGGGTGATCCCGCCAACAAGGTGTCGGATGCTACCTCCGACAAAGGGGAAGCTACTAGCGAGAAAGCCCTTCCTTCTAGTGGTAAGAGTGGCACCGACATCTTTGCCCATGTGGAACCTCCACTTGTCTGTGGTGGACCTCTCCCTTCCACTCATTTGAATCATGCCGGCCCGGCCCCTAACATTGAGAAGAATGTAGAATTTGACTCTTGGGTCTATCGTTTTAAGCGTCATTTAAATCATGTGAACACTAATCTTTGGAGAATCATTGAAGAAGGTTTCTATCCGCATGACCAAAGCAACTTCACTCCTAGAGAAGCCGTGGATAATCAATTCAATGAGAATGCTCTCTTCATCATTCAAGAAGCTATCCCACCCGAAGACCTTCCTCATCCCCGGCCTTACTCCTTGGCCAAGATGCTTGGCGCCAAGTGGTTTCCCTCTACCGGGGAAGCGCAAGCATTCAACGATCCAACTATGAAGTGGTGCAAGATGAAGCCGATGAGTTTGCAATGAAAGAAGATGAAGAACCTCGTGAGCTCTATCGGAGGGTAACCATACTCGCGGTCTCGCTCCGAGATCATGGAAGCAAGGACACTGATGACAATTGGATCAAGTGCAAATTCCTCAAGGCAATGATGCCCTACCACAAAGCCATGTCCTCCATCATTCTTCAAAGGCTAGACTTCCACACCTTGTCCTCAAGTGATGTGTTGGATGAGTTCGTTGCGATGAGAATCTTAGACAAGACCGCCGACAATGCGGTACTTTGCTCTCAAAGAGTAAAGAAACCCAACCTCGCTCTAAAGGCCAAGGTTAGTATGGAGGAAGAGGACGAAGAGGAAGAAGAGGAGAGCAACCTCGAAGATACAAAGTATGCCTATCATGAACACATGGCCCTTGCTTCAAGGCAATTTTGGAGCAAGAAGAACTCAAGGCCCAACTTCAACAAGAACAATTCAAGTGGCACAAAGGGCAAGCAACGAGTGAGGACTTGCTTCAATTGTGGCAATGTAAGCCACTTTGTTGCGGAATGCCCTTATGAGAAGAGGGAAGACAATGGTGGCAAGCTCATCCGAAAGGACAAGGCCAAGCCATTCCCCAACAAGAGCAAATTCACCAAGAAGACTCCTCCCAAGGCATTGGTGGTACAAGAATAGTACAATGAGGATGATGACGATGATGAAGATGGTGAGTCGGTTGCCATGGCCTCCGTAGCTATTGCGACGACTCCACAGGTGTCTCTCTTCGACTCACCCAATGAGAGCATCACCGCCAAGTGCCTCATGGCTAAAGCCACCAACAAGGTAACCCCCAACATCAAAACTACCATCATTAATCATCCTTCTTTGACGGATAGCATTGATGAACATGAGGGAACTAATGTGGAGGTGAATGAGTTTGAGGCCTTTATGGGTAAACTCAAGGGTAAATCCAAGAAGCACTTTGTTGCTCTCTTGGAACAACTTGGTGAAGCCAATGACATGATCGAGGCTCATGAAGATACCATCTCTAAGATGGAGGGGCATAGTCGTGACTATGCCGATGAGATTTCAGATCTTTCCAATGCTCTTGAGGAAGAGCGTGGTCTTCGTTTGGCTCTTGAGGAGTCTCACAACGATGATCATGCTAAATTAAAGAAAGATCTTGATCATGCGCTTGTTGTTTCTCGTGTGCTAAACTCCGAGAAGGCAAAGCTTGGGGTTGATCTTGCTAGACTCAAAGAGGAGTTTGACATTCTCGACAAGGCTCACAAAGTCTTGAAGGGTGTTCATGCTACCCTCAAGGAGTCTCATGATCAACTCCAAGTGAAGCTAACCAAGGAGAGAGCCACTTTTCCTCGTATGGTATTAATTGATAATGCAAATGCTACTAACCCTTGTTGTGAGCATGTGCATCTTATTGAGGAGAATGTTAAGTTGAAGGAGCAACTTGAGAAAGGCCTTGTGTCATGCATACAAGGTGAGAAGAACCTAAACGACCTTTTGAGAAATCAAAAGGAAGTTGTGGCCAAGGAGGGGATTGGGTTCGCACCCAACCCCAAGTACAAGAAGAAGGATAACAAGACCAAACAACCTCCTCCTCTCAAGCAAACCTTTGTGAAGGAGGGAGAGAGTGCTTCCAAGGAGAAGAAGAACAATGCGAAGGGTGGCGGTGTCAAAAAGGGCAATGCCACCCCTCCCAACAAAGCCGGCGACTTTAATCCTTCTTATGTGTTATGTCGTGCTAGTGATGGGCATGTCTATGCCCAATTTGTTGGTTATCCTCATGAGTACATTGAATGGTCTATTTGGGTTCCTAAGACCCTTGTTACTAACATCAAAGGACCCATTACAAAATGGGTACCTAAAACCAAGCATTGATCTCTTGTAGGTGTTTGCTTCCGGTGGGGGATCATGGTTGCTCGATAGTGGAGCTACAAATCATATGACCGGAAGCAAGGACTTGGTGGTGGACGTGCACAAGATTCCATCTATGCCCACCAATGTCGAGTGGGGTGATGCCTCATCTTCTAAGGTATTGGGACTTGGCAAGCTTGTCATCTCTCATGATCTCACGATCGAGAAGGTCATGCTTGTTGAGTCCCTTGCATACAATTTACTTTCCGTTCGTCAACTTGCAATCATGGGCTTTGCCACTTTCTTTGATATTGATACCGTGGCCCTCTTGTGGAGCAAGACTCTTAAAGTAGCCTTTGTTGGGCATGTCGAGAACGGTCTATATGTGATTAACTTTTCAGAGCGACCCACTAAGACCGCGACATGCCTAATGGCTAAAGTTGATGTGGGATGGCTTTGGCATCGCCGTTTAGCCCATGTCAATATGAGATCTTTGCAAAGTCTTCTCAAGGGGGACCATGTCCGTGGACTAACGAATGTTAGTTTTGCTAAAGATCGTGCTTGCAGTGCTTGTATCAAAGGAAAGCTTCATGAGAAGGCTCACCCTCCCACGACTATCATTTACTCGAAGAGGCCTTTGGAGCTCCTTCACTTGGATCTCTTTGGGCCTCCATCCTTTGATAGTCTTGGGGTAGGAAGTATTGCTTGGTGATTGTGGATGACTATTCAAGATATACTTGGGTGTATTTCTTCAAGAGGAAGAGCGAGACCCAACAAACCGTCATTGACTTTGCAAATGAAGCACAACGTCAACACAATGCAAAGATCTTGACAATAAGAAGTGACAACGGCACCGAGTTCAAGAACTACACCTTGGATGAGTTTCTTAGTGATGAGGGGATCAAGCATCAATATTCCGCACCCTACACCCCTCAACAAAATGGTGCTGTGGAGAGGAAGAACCGGACGTTGATGGATGCGGCAAGGACCATGATGGCGGAGTTCAAGTCTCCATACAACTTTTGGGCCGAAGCCATCAACACCGCATGTCATGCATCCAATCGGCTCTACCTCCGCAAGGGCTTGAACAAGACTCCATATGAGATACTCACCGGTAACAAGCCCAACCTCAAGTACTTTCGGGTGTTCGGGTGTAAGTGTTTCATTCTCAAGAAAGGTGTTCGGTTGTCTAAATTTGAGGCTAGAGCTTATGAGTGCATATTTGTTGGTTATGCTACAAACTCTCATGCTTACCGTGTCCTCAATAAATCCACGGGACTTATTGAGGAGACGTGTAACATGGAGTTTGATGAGAATAACGGCTCCCAAGTGGAGCAAAGTGGCACTTGTGATGTAGGTGATGAAATTCCTCCTCAAGCCATAAGAAGAATGGGTGTTGGTTTTATCCTACCCATTGAGGAACCCCTTGTGGCCGAAGGAGAAGGACAATGCTCCACTCAAGTGGAGCCATCACCAACCCAAGGCCCACACGCTTCCGAAGAACAAAGTGAAGGCCCTCATCCTCATGAACAAGACCAAGGGCAAGATCATGCTCAAGACGGTGTTGACACACCAAGTGATGCCCAAGGTCAAGTTCTCTCCTCCGAGCAAGTTCAAGATCAAGAACAAGCTCAAGACGTCGCTCAAGATGATCAAGTGACCGCTCCTCAACTCACCACCGAGGAGGAATTGGAGCGTCGTGCCGCCAAGATTGCTTCCAAGCTCTCCACCAAGGGTCATCTCATGAAGAATGTACTTGGAAGCATTCAAAAGGGGGTAAGCACTCGTAGACAATTGGCAAACTATTGTGAACATCACGCGTTTGTCTCTTGTGTTGAACCCCAAAAGGTATATGAAGCACTCGAAGATCCGGATTGGCTTAATGCCATGCATGAAGAACTCAACAACTTCGAGTACAACAAGGTGTGGAGATTGGTGCCAAGGCCAACGGGGAACCACAATGTCATTGGAACCAAGTGGATATTTAAGAACAAGCAAGATGCTCATGGGACCATCATTCGCAACAAGGCAAGATTGGTGGCACAAGGCTACTCCCAAGTCGAGGGTATCGACTACGGTGAAACCTTTGCTCCCGTTGCTCGCCTTGAATCCATTCGTTTGTTGATTGCTTATGCTTCTCATCACAACTTTAAGTTGCAACAAATGGATGTGAAGAGTGCTTTTCTTAATGGTCCTATTAATGAGTTGGTCTATGTCAAGCAACCCCCCGGGTTCGAGGATCCCTACTTTCCCGATCATGTGTATCAACTCGATAAGGCACTCTATGGGCTTAAACAAGCCCCACGTGCGTGGTATGACCACCTTACCGAGTTGTTACAAGATCGTGGGTTTGAAGTTGGGCTAATCGACCCCACTCTTTTTACTAAGAAGGTCAAAGGGGAGTTGTTTGTATGCCAACTATATGTTGATGACATTATCTTTGGTTCCCCTAACAAAGCTTTCAATGAGGAATTCGCCGCTCTCATGACCTCAAAGTTCAAGATGTCTTCCATGGGAGAGTTGAAGTTCTTTCTAGGGTTCGAAGTGAAGCAAAGAAGAGAAGGAACCTTCATCAACCAAGCCAAATACACTCAAGACATGCTCAAGAGATTCAAGCTAAGTGATGTCAAGCCGGCTTCCACTCCAATGCCCACCAAGTGCCAACTTGACATCGATCCCAATGGTAAAGCGGTGGATCAAAAGGTATATCGCTCCATGATTGGATCCTTGCTTTACCTTTGTGCATCTAGACCGGATATCATGTTGAGTGTGGGAATTTGTGCACGGTTTCAAGCCGCACCTAAGGAAAGTCACTTTGTGGCGGTCAAGCGAATCTTTCGATATTTGGCTCATACCCCAAACTTTGGCTTATGGTACCCAAGAGGAGCAAACTTCAAGCTTGTAGGGTATTCGGACTCCGATTGGGCGGGAGACAAAGTGGATAGGAAGTCCACTTCCGGAGGGTGCCAATTCCTTGGTTGCTCTTTGGTAAGTTGGTCTTCCAAAAAGCAAAGTTGTGTGTCTCTCTCGTCCACCGAAGTGGAGTATGTAGCGGCCGGTAGTTGTTGTGCACAACTCTTATGGATGAGGCAAACTTTAAAGGATTACGGTGTCATTTGTGACAAAGTGCCTCTTTGGTGTGACAATGAAAGTGCCATCAAGATCTCTCTCAACCCGGTGCAACACTTCAAGACGAAGCATATTGAGATTCGGTATCACTTCATCCGGGATCACATTAGGCGAGGGGAGATCGAGCTCAACTACGTCAACACTCATGATAACCTTGCAGATATTTTCACGAAGCCGTTGGATGAAGCAAGATTTCACGAGTTAAGGCATGAGCTAAATATCATTGATTCGAGCAATGTTGCTTGAACCCTTGCACACCCCACCATACTCAACTTGTTGTCTTGTTTAGATGTAGGCATGGACATAGGGGGAGTGTTGTTCTCTCAATGAACTCTCCCTCCCCCCATTATGCATAAATTGATCAAATCTTTCACATTAGCCATTTTGTATGGTACTTGTGCTTCTAAGACGAGTTTTGGTCATGGGCCCAAGGATAATTCTTCATGATGCCATACCAATTGACTCAAACATAGGTGGCTCCGGCCACCGCCCTCTCTTTGGAGAGGTTGTGTCTCGTGGTCGTCTCTTGTTGTCGTTTTGCCCTTCTTCTCTTCGTGTTGAGCTGTTTTGTGGTGTCTTGTTGGTTTGAAGTTTCCTTGCGAAGACCTCTCTTTTCTTGTGTTTGGAAAATGCTTCTTCTTGAGCTCACGGTACTATTGCGGCATGCCACGGTACTACCGTGCGTGGAGAGTATGGTACTACCGGCCCAACGCGGTTCTACCGCCTTGGAAAGCGGTACTATCGCTTTGGTGCGGTTCTTCCGCCCAAGCGGTACTACCGCAATGATACGCAGTACTATCGCGCTGTTGGGGGTGCGTGGGGATAAGGACGGGAACGGGGGGGGGGTTCTAACTCCCCCATACCCATTCGTCAGTTTTCCCCACTTCGTCTCTCTCTCTCTCTCTCTCGCTCAAGAACGGGGCCGGAGTCCCTCGCCGGATCTCCGTCTTCGGCTTCTCTCCTTGGATTCCGACCGATGGGATCATTCCCCACCACTTCCTCTTGCCATGGACCAAGGTTTTTCCCCAAATCCCTCTCTTTCTAGTTGGTTCTCTTGTCTCTAGGTTTTTGGAGAGGTGGATGTGTTCTTGAGATTTTAGGCCAAATCTTTGCAAGAGAAGGTTGTAGGAGAGTAGTGTTGCGTAGAAATTATACTTGATATATTGTCCCGTGGTAGATTTGATCAATCGTAGTTCCGCCGTGGTTTCACGGGTCTTCTCAGATTCAAAAGTAGGTTCAGATCTGACGCGGTGCGGTACTACCATGCTTCTGCTGCGGTACTACCGTTTGTCCGGTACTACCGCCCGTGCGGTGCGGTACTACCGCACGTTCTGTGGGACTAAGGTCTTACTACCGCTCCAAGCCACGTTACTACCGTATCCTCACAAGGTACTACCGCGACTAGGAGCGGTACTAAAATTTTAGTACCGCATGACCTGGCGGCACTACCGTTGTTGTCCCATCTTCCTTGTGGCATTTATCACGTATGCTTTCTACCTGTTTCCCTTGCGTTGCCATGGTCTTTGCATTGATTCTTCTTGCTCTTTGTGTGTGCTTTCTCTTGTGTCCTAGGTAGTGGCTCTCATCGTTCCAATCCCAGTCGTGACACTGGCTCCAAGCGACTGCGCAATCCTCAAGATGAAGCACCAGAGGGCTCCAGTGCCCCCAAGCGCAATGTCAAGACCACTGCTAGCAAGCACAAGGAACCTGCTAAGGGCATGGACGAGATTCCCCTCACTGAGTACATCGAACGCCAGAAGATCAATCCTTATGTGAATGCTCGTGCTATCCTCAGAGGCAATGAGTTGTTTTGGACCAAGCAGCAGACTCTCATTTATCTGGATGTAATCAAGAACAAGCAAAATACCTATGTGGATGTTAAGTGGATAGAGATGAATCACTTGAGGAAGGACAAGTTTCGTGAGTATTTTGGAGAAGCTCTGGATTTGGTGGAGCAGTTCAGTATTGAACATGTGATCTCCTTCCACCTTGACTATGACCCTGAGCTTATCTATCAGTTCTTTGCCTTAGTTCACTTTCACCCCGGGGATGAGCGGAGGATGACCTGGATGACCAATGGTCGTCAGTTGACTACTACCTGGAAGGAGTTCATGGATCTGCTCCATGTTCCCGATGACGGGCTCCACACACCCGTTGGTGTTCGCCCCCATGCCAATTCTGAGTCTGCTAGCAAGAACAAGCTACAACCGTTCTATGTTGAGAAGGTGCTTCCCAGTGGCAAGTCGACTTGGGTGTTGAACTCTTTTCTGGATATCATGCATCGCATCTTCCGCAACACTCTATTCCCTCGCATTGGTGACAAGGACAAGGTTCATGCCTATCTGGTGGACATGATGCTCCTGTGCGAGGAGGCACGTACGTCTCAGACTCAGCCACTTGATGTCTCACACATCATGTGGTGTGAGCTTCGGTTTGCGGTGTACACCCGCAAGGTACCTATCTATGGACCATACCTGTTTTGTTGATCTCCACGACTTGGAAGAAGCTGTACCCTGGTGATGAGTTCCTTGCTCCAGACTGGATTCGGCATGAGTCCATCAGTCTCCGCGTCAAGCCCAACTGGGCCAACACTACTACTCGTGCTGAGGCGTCTGCTGCTAGGAGGGCTGTTGATGAGGAGGAGGCTCGAGCAGAGGATGTTGCTGAGGACCATGCTGCTAGGTCCTCCCAACCTTCCTCTAAGCCCTCATGGGCCAAGAAGTTGAAGGACAAGATAAAGACTCTTTTCTGCATGCAAGCAAAGGAGCAATACAGGACTCACGTGGCATCCAAGGAGAGTTGCCGCCGCGACAAGAAGGTTATGAGGCTCTTTGGAGAGGACGTCTCTGGCGGTTCTGAGGATGCCATCACGAGGCTGCATGGATGGTGAAGCAAGGCTTCAAGTGGACTAGTTCTGAGGAGGACATCGAGGAGACCGTCCCCGCCGCCGAGTTTGAAGAGGAGCATGAGGTGAGTTGGGATGATTTCTCTGCCTGAGCCACCCCTTGTGTGTAGGTGTCCTCTCTGCCTTTTTGGCGTCTCGATGCCAAAGGGGGAGAGAGTGTAGGGATTTGCGTGCTTGCGAGTCATGTGTCATGTTTGGTGTGTTTTCTTTGTCGTTTGGACCTCGTTTGCTTTGGTTTGGTTTGCGCCTTTGAGACTTATCCTTCATATGGTGTAAGACATATGCACTCTATCCTATCTTAGTGAGCCTATGATTGTGCTACTTATATTATGCTCTCGTACTTGCTATCTTGTCTAGTGTTAGCCTTACTATTGCAAGATATGCCTTGTCTCTAAAATATAGGGGGAGTTTTGATCCTAGTATGTGTGCTGTGCAGTCCAAAGCACCCATCTTGTTTGCACACATCTAGGGGGAGCTCGTCTATATTCTAGAGAAGAGGGGTTTGCATTTGCTCAATATTATTTCCCTTTGTGCAAATCCCGTATATTCATCAATCCACCAAAAAGGGGGAGCTTGTAAGGGAATTTTTATCCCTAAGGTGTTTTGGTGATTGATGACAATGCTTTTGCGGACTAATCGTGTGCCTCGAGTTTCCCAGACATTTCATCACTAGGCACAAGACGGTTTGGTGCCCCTCGAAGACTATTGAAGACGTCGGTTTTTTCTACGTTTCTTTTTGGTGGATTTGAGTCGTATGAAAGCCGTACTATTAAGAGGGGGTTCGCATCGGAAAGGTTCGGGTGGAATTATCACGTACACGTTTTCTTCCTTGACCCCTCCTTTCCCCTGCACTTCGGAGCATCCTCCGTTTATCCTCATTGCCTTGTCCTGGTTGCTGTTGTTGGGCTTGCGGTAGTACTGCTCCCTGGAGCGGTAGTCCCGCAGGCACCTACGGTAGTAACGTACTACGGTGCGGTAGTACCGCAGGTGCCGACGGTAGTACCGCTCCTCTGGAGCCGTAGTACCATGGCCCCCAGGCCAAGTACCGCTCCATCACGGTAGTAGGGGCGGATGTAATTTTTTTACATCCGCGCCACCGCGGTAGTACCGCATCTTGCGCGGTAGTACCGTGCGCGGCCTGGCTCAGCTGCTAGGCGGTAGTACCGCTCCTCTACGGTAGTACTGTGTCGGATTTTTGCTTCGTCCCTTTTCCAGCGGAAGTAGGCATGGATGTATTTTTATTCATCCGCGCTCTTCCCAGGCTAGGGGTTTCCTGCCTTGCGATAGTACCGCAAGGGGGAGCGGTAGTACCGCGCCTGCGGCAGTACCGTCCTCAGCCCTTGTGCTACAGGTCTGCCCTAGCTACTGCTGCTGCTGCGGTAGTACCGCGGTTCCTCACGATAGTACCGCATGGCCTTGCGGTAGTACCGCTTGTCAGGAGCGGAAGTACCGCATGGCCTTGCAGTAGTACCGCTGGTCTGGGGCGGTAGTACCACTGGTCGCGGGCTGGTAGGTGGATAACAGTTGGATTTTTTTCCTCAGCTATAAAAGGGGTGTATTCTTCCTCTAGTTGACTACCTCTTCCAACCCTAAGCTCCATTGTTGCTCCAAGCTCCATTTTTGCCCGATCTCACTCCCTAGCCAACCAAACTTGTTGATTTGCTCGGAAGTGGTTGAGAAAGCCTTGATCTACACTTCCACCAAGAGAAATTTGATTCCCCCACTAATCCCTTGCGGATCTTGTTACTCTTGGGTGTTTGAGCACCCTAGACGGTTGAGGTCACCGCGGAGCCATAGTCCTTTGTGGTGAAGCTTCATGGTGTCGTTGGGAGCCTCCAATTAAGTTGTGGAGATTGCCCCAACCTTGTTTGTAAAGGTTCGGTCGCCGCCTCCAAGGGCACCAATAGTCGAATCATGACATCTCGCATTGTGTGAGGGCGTGAGGAGAATATGGTGGCCCTAGTGGCTTTTTGGGGAGCATTGTGCCTCCACACCCCTCCAACAGAGACGTACTTCCCCTCAAAGGGAAGGAACTTCGGTAACACATCCTCGTCTCCATCGGCTCCACTCTTGGCTATCTCGTGCCTTTACTTGTGCAAGCTTATTTGTGATATATCTCTTGCTTGCTTGTGTTCCTATCTTTGTTGCATCATATAGGTTGCTCACCTAGTTGCATCTCTGGACAACCTACTTTGATGCAAAGTTTAAATTGTTAAAGAAAAGCTAAAAATTGTTAGTTGCCTATTCACCCCCCTCTAGTCAACTATATTGATCCTTTCACAATTGAAAGTTAAAATCATGATGAAAATTTTCATGGATATCATTATTCTATATAGCATACAAGTCATCACAATAATCATCATAGATAGCAACTTTCTTCTCATAATCAATTGGAACCTCTTCCGAAATAGTGGATTCATCACAAAATAAAGTCATGACCTCTCCAAATCCACTTTCATCAATATAATCATCATAAATAGGAGGCATGCTTTCATCATAATAAATTTGCTCATCACAACTTGGGGGACAAAAAATATCATCTTCATCAAACATAGCTTCCACAAGCATGTGGCTTTGCATATCATTAGCATCAAGGATATTCAAGGAATTCATACTAACAACATTGCAATCATGCTCATCATTCAAATATTTAGTGCCAAACATTTTAATGCATTCTTCTTCTAACACTTTGGCACAATTTTCCTTTCCATCATACTCACAAAGATATTAAAAAGATGAAGCGTATGAGGCAAACTCAATTCCATATTTTTTTTATAGTTTTCTTTTATAAACTAAACTAGTGCTAAAACAAGAAATGAAAAGATTAGATTGCAAGATCTAAAGATATACCTTCAAGTGCTAACCTCCCCGGCAACGGCGCCAGAAAAGAGCTTGATGTCTACTACACAACCTTCTTCTTGTAGACGTTGTTGGGCCTCCAAGTGCAGAGGTTTTTAGGACAGTAGCAAATTTCCCTCAAGTGGATGACCTAAGGTTTATCAATCCGTGGGAGGCGTAGGATGAAGATGGTCTCTCTCAAACAACCCTGCAACCAAATAACAAGGAGTCTCTTGTGTCCCCAACACACCCAATACAATGGTAAATTGTATAGGTGCACTAGTTCGGTGAAGAGATGGTGATACACGTGCAATATGGATAGTAGATAATGGTTTTTGTAATCTGAAAATATAAAAACAGCAAGGTAACTAATGATAAAAGTGAGCACAAATGGTATTGCAATGCGTTGAAACAAGGCCTAGGGTTCATACTTTCACTAGTGCAAGTTACCTCAACAATAATAACATAATTGGATCGCATAACTATCCCTCAACATGCAACAAAGAGTCACTCCAAAGTCACTAATAGCGGAGAACAAACGAAGAGATTATGGTAGGGTACGAAACCACCTCAAAGTTATTCTTTCCAACCAATCCATTGGGCTATTCCTATAAGTGTCACAAACAGCCCTAGAGTTCGTACTAGAATAACACCTTAAGACACAAATCAACCAAAACCCTAATGTCACCTAGATACTCCAATGTCACCTCAAGTATCCACGGGTATGATTATACAATATGCATCACACAATCTCAGATTCATCTATTCAAACCAACACAAAGTACTTCAAAGAGTGCCCCAAAGTTTCTACCAGAGAGTCGATATGAAAACATGTGCCAACCCCTATGCATAGGTTCATGGGCGGAACCCGCAAGTTGATCACCAAAACATACATCAAGTGGATCAATAGAATACCCCATTGTCACCACGGGTATCCCACGCAAGACATACATCAAGTGTTCTCAAATCCTTAAAGACTCAATCCAATATGATAACTTCAAAGGGAAAACTCAATCCATTACAAGAGAGTAGAGGGGGAGAAACATCATAACATCCAACTATAATAGCAAAGCTCGCGATACATCAAGATCGTACCACCTCAAGAACACGAGAGAGAGAGAGATCAAACACATAGCTACTGGTACATACCCTCAGCCCCGAGGGATAACTACTCCCTCCTCGTCATGGAGAGCACCGGGATTCCCCCTCTGGCAGGGTGCCGGAACGGGTCTAGATTGGCTTTCGATGGCTACGGAGGCTTTTGGTGGCGGAACTCCCGATCTATTGTGCTCCTTGCAGTTTTTAGGGTATATGGGTATATATGGGAGGAAGAACTACGTCGGTGGACCTCCGGGCTGTCCACGAGGCAGGGGGGCGTGCCCAGGTGGGGTGGGAGCGCCCCCACCCTCGTGGGTAGTCTGGGACTCTCCTGGTCCAACTCCGATACTCTGTGGGCTTCTTCTGGTCCAAAAATAAGTTTCGTGAAGTTTCAGGTCAATTGGACTCCGTTTGATTTTCCTTTTCATCGATACTCTAAAACAAGGAAAAACAGAAACTGGCACTGGGCTCTAGGTTAATAGGTTAGTCCCAAAAATCATATAAAATAGCATATAAATGCATATAAAACATCCAACATTGATAATACAATAGCATGGAATAATAAAAAATTATAGATACATTGGAGACGTATCAGACAACGATGCTACGATGGAGATCAACGTGTCACGCCGGTGACGATGGTGATCATGACGGTGCTTCGGAGATGGAGATCCCAAGCACAAGATGATGATGGCCATATCATATCACTTATATTGATTGCATGTGATGTTTATCCTTTATGCATCTTGTTCTGCTTTGTTTGATGGTAGCATTATAAGATGATCTCTCACTAAATTTCAAGATAAAGTGTTCTCCCTGAGTATGCACTGTTGCCAAAGTTCATCGTGCCGAGACACCACGTTATGATCGGGTGTGATAAGCTCTACGTCCATCTACAATGGGTGCAAGCCAGTTTCGCACACGCAAAGTACTCGGGTTAAACTTGATGAGCCTAGCATATGCAGATATGGCCTCGAAACACTGAGACCGAAAGGTCGAGCGTGAATCATATAGTAGATATGATCAACATAGTGATGTTCACCATTGAAAACTACTCCATTTCACGTGATGATCGGTTATGGTTTAGTTGATATGGATCACGTGATCACTTAGATGATTAGAGGGATGTCTATCTAAGTGGGATTTCTTAAGTAATATGATTAATTGAACTTAAATTTATCATGAACTTAGTACCTGATAGTATTTTGCTTATCTATGTTGTTGTAAATAGATGGCCCGTGCTGTTGTTCCGTTTAGCAATTACATGGACTGGGTCCGTAACATGAGGATTATCCTCATTGCTGCACAGAAGAATTACGTCCTAGAAGCACCACTGGGTGCCAGGCCTGCTGCAGATGCTGCTGACAACATTAAGAACGTTTGGCAGAGTAAAGTTGATGACTACTCAATAGTTCAGTGTGCCATGCTTTACGACTTAGAACCGGGACTTCAACGATGTTTAGAACGTCATGGAGCATATGATATGTTCCAGGAGTTGAAGTTAATATTTCAAGCAAATGCCCGGAATGAGAGATATGAAGTCTCCAATAAGTTCTATAGCTGCAAGATGGAGGAGAATAGTTCTGTCAGTGAGCATATACTCAAAATGTATGGGTATCATAATCACTTGACTCAACTGGGAGTTAATCTTCATGTTGATAGTGTCATTGAAAGAGTTCTTCAATCACTGTCACCAAGCTACAAAAGCTTCGTGATGAACTACAATATGCAAGGGATGAATAAGACTATTCCTGAGCTCTTCGCGATGCTAAAGGCTGCGGAGGTAGAAATAAAGAAGGAGCATCAAGTGTTGATGGTCAATAAGACCACCAGTTTCTAGAAAAAGGGCAAACGGAAGAAGAAGGGGAACTTCAAGAAGAATGGCAAACAAGTTGCTGCTCAGGAGAAGAAACCCAAGTCTGGACCTAAGCCTGAGACTGAGTGCTTCTACTGCAAACAGACTGGTCACTGGAAGCGGAACTGCCCCAAGTATTTGGCGGATAAGAAGGATGGCAAAGTGAACAAAGGTATATTTGATATACATGTTATTGATGTGTACCTTACCAGAGCTCGCAGTAGCACCTGGGTATTTGATACTGGTTTTGTTGCTAATATTTGCAACTCGAAACAGGGACTACAGATTAAGCGAAGACTGGCTAAAGACGAGGTGACGATGCACGTGGGAAATGGTTCCAAAGTCGATGTGATCGTCGTCGGCACGCTACCTCTACATCTACCTTCGGGATTATTTTAGACCTAAATAATTGTTATTTGGTGCCAGCGTTAAGCATGAACATTATATCTGGATCTTGTTTGATGCGAGACGGTTATTCATTTAAATCTGAGAATAATGGTTGTTCTATTTATATGAGTAATATCTTTTATGGTCATGCACCCTTAAAGAGTGGTCTATTCTTGTTGAATCTTGATAGTAGTGATACACATATTCATAATGTTGAAGCCAAAAGATGCAGAGTTGATAATGATAGTGCAACTTATTTGTGGCACTGCCGTTTGGGTCATATTGGTATAAAGCGCATGAAGAAACTCCATACTGATGGACTTTTGGAATCACTTGATTATGAATCACTTGGTACTTCCGAACCATGCCTTATGGGCAAGATGACTAAAACGCCGTTCTCCGGAACTATGGAGCGAGGAACAGATTTGTTGGAAATCATACATACTGATGTATGTGGTCCGATGAATATTGAGGCTCGCGGCGGGTATCATTATTTTCTCACCTTCACAGATGATTTGAGCAGATGTGGGTATATCTACTTAATGAAACATAATTCTGAAACATTTGAAAAGTTCAAAGAATTTCAGAGTGAAGTGAAAAAATCATCGTAACAAGAAAATAAAGTTTCTGTGATCTTATCGTGGAGGAGAATATTTGAGTTACGAGTTTGGCCTACATTTGAAACAATGCGGAATAGTTTCGCAACTCACGCCACCTGGAACACCACAACGTAATGGTGTGTCCGAACGTCGTAATCGTACTTTACTAGATATGGTGCGATATATGATCACTCTTACTGATTTACTGCTATCATTTTGGGGTTATGCTTTAGAGACGGCTGCATTCACGTTAAATAGGGCACCATCAAAATCCGTTGAGACGACGCCTTATGAACTATGGTTTGGCAAGAAACCAAAGTTGTCGTTTCTTAAAGTTTGGGGCTGCGATGCTTATGTGAAAAAGCTTGAACCTGATAAGCTCGAACCCAAATTGGAGAAATGTGTCTTCATAGGGTACCCAAAGGAAACTATTGGGTATACCTTCTATCACAGATCTGAAGGCAAAATATTCGTTGCTAAGAATGGATCCTTTCTAGAGAAGGAGTTTCTCTCGAAAGAAGTGAGTGGGAGGAAAGTAGAACTTGATGAGGTAATTGTACCTGCTCCCTTATTGGAAAGTAGTTCATCACAGAAACCGGTTCCTATGACATCTACACCAATTAGTGAGGAAGCTAATGACGATGATCATGAAACTTCAGATCAAGTTACTACCGAACCTCGTAGGTCAACCAGAGCAAGATCCGCGCTAGAGTGGTACGGTAATCCAGTTCTGGAGGTCATGTTACTTGACCTTGACGAACCTATGAACTATGAAGAAGCGATGATGAGCCCAGATTCCGCAAAATGGCTTGAGGCCATGAAGTCTGAGATGGGATCCATGTATGAGAACAAAGTGTGGAATTTGGCAAATTATGCAATGCTTAAGTCCGTCTGAATCATGTTAGCAATTGCCGCATTTTATGATTATGAAATTTGTCAAATGGATGTAAAGACTGCATTCCTGAATGGATTTCTGGAAGAAGAGTTGTATATGATGCAACCTGAAGGTTTTATCGATCCAAAGGGAGCTAACAAAGTGTGCAAGCTCCAGCGATCCATTTATGGACTGGTGCAAGCATCTCGGAGTTGGAATAAATGTTTTGATAGTGTGATCAAAGCATATGGTTTTATACAGACTTTTGGAGAAGCCTGTATTTACAAGAAAGTGAGTGGGAGCTCTGTAGCATTTCTAATATTATATGTGGATGGCATATTGTTGATTGGAAATGATATAGAATTTCTGGACAACATAAAAGGATACTTGAATAAAAGTTCTTCAATGAAAGACCTCGGTGAAGCTGCTTATATATTGGGCATCAAGATCTATAGAGATAGATCAAGACGCTTAATTGGACTTTTACAAAGCACATACCTTGATAAAGTTTTGAAGAAGTTCAAAATAGATCAAGCTAAGAAAGGGTTCTTGCCTATGTTATAAGGTGTGAAGTTGAGTAAGACTCAATGCCCGACCACTGTAGAAGATAGAGAGAAAATGAAAAGTGTTCCCTATGCTTCAACCATAGGCTCTATCATGTATGCAATGTTGTGTACTAGACCTGATGTGTGCCTTGCTATTAGCCTAGTAGGGAGGTACCAAAGTAATCCAGGAGTGGATCACTGGATAGCGGTCAAGAACATCCTGAAGTACCTAAAAATGACCAAGGATATGTTTCTCGTTTATGGAGGTGACAAAGAGCTCATCGTAAATGGTTACGTTGATGCAAGCTTTGACACTGATCTAGACGATTCTAAATCACAAACCGGATACATGTTTATATTAAACGGTGGAGCTGTCAGTTGGAGCAGTTCTAAACAAAGCGTCGTGGAGGGATCTACATGTGAAGCGGAGTACATTGCTGCTTCGGAAGCAGCGAATGAAGGAGTCTGGATGAAGGAGTTCATATCCGATCTAGGTGTCATACCTAGTGCATCGGGTCCAATGAAAATCTTTTGTGACAATACTGGTGCAATTGCTTTGGCAAAGGAATCCAGATTTCACAAGAGAACCAAGCACATCAAGAGACGCTTCAACTCCATTCGGGATCAAGTCCAAGTGGGAGACATAGAGATTTGCAAGATACATACGGATCTGAATGTTGCAGACCCGTTGACTAAGCCTCTTCCACGAGCAAAACATGATCAACACCAAGGCTCCATGGGTGTTAAAATCATTACTGTGTAGTCTAGATTATTGACTCTAGTGCAAGTGGGAGACTGAAGGAAATATGCCCTAGAGGCAATAATAAAGTTATTATTTATTTCCTTATTTCATGATAAATGTTTATTATTCATGCTAGAATTGTATTAACCGGAAACATAATACATGTGTGAATACATAGACAAACATAGTGTCACTAGTATGCCTCTACTTGACTAGCTCATTGATCAAAGATGGTAAAGTTTCCTAACCATAGACATGAGTTGTTATTTGATTAATGGGATCACATCATTAGGAGAATGATGTGATTGACTTGACCCATTCCGTTAGCTTAGCACTTGATTGTTTGTTTACTGCTATTGCTTTCTTCATGACTTATACATGTTCTTATGACTATGAGATTATGCAACTCCCGAATACCGGAGGAACACTTTGTGTGCTACCAAACATCACAACGTAACTGGGTGATTATAAAGGTGCTCTACAGGTGTCTCCGATGGTACTTGTTGAGTTGGCATAGATCAAGATTACGATTTGTCACTCCGATTGTCGGAGAGGTATCTCTGGGCCCTCTCGGTAATACACATCACTATAAGCCTTGCAAGCATGATAACTAATGAGTTAGTTACGGGGTGATGTATTATGCAACGAGTAAAGAGACTTGCCGGTAACGAGATTGAACTAGGTATTGGATACAAACGATCGAATCTCGGGCAAGTAACATACCGATGACAAAGAGAACAATGTATAGTGTTGTGCGGTTTGACCGATAAAGATCTTCGTAGAATATGTAGGAACCAATATGAGCATCCAGGTTCCACTATTGGTTATTGACCGGAGACATGTCTCGGTCATGTCTACATAGTTCTCGAACCCGTAGGGTCCGCACGCTTAAAGTTCGATGATGGTTATATTATGAGTTTATGTGTTTTGATGTACCGAAGGAAGTTTGGAGTCCCGGATGTGATCACGGACATGACGAGGAGTCTCGAAATGGTCGAGACATAAAGATTGATATATTGGAAGCCTGTATTTGGATATCTGAAGTGTTCCGGGTAAAATTGGGATTTTACCGGAGTACCGGGGGTTACCGGAACCCCTCGGGGGTTTAATGGGCCAAGATGAGCCTTAGTGGAGAAGAGGAGGGGCGGCCAGGGCAGGCCGCGCGCCCCCTCTCCCTCTAGTCCGAATTGGACAAGGAGGGGGGGTGGCGCCCCCCTTTCCTTCCTCTCTCCCTCCTCCTTCCCCCTTCTCCTACTCCAACTAGGAAAGGAGGGAGTCCTACTCCCGATGGGAGTAGGACTCCTCCCTGGCTCGCCTCCTCCTGGCCGGCTGAAAGATCGAGGATGTCGCCTAGAGGGGGGGTGAATAGGCGCTTTAAAATAATTACGGTTAAGGCTTGAACAAATGCGGAATAAACCTAGTGGTTAATTTGTCAAACACAAAACCTACAACAGCTAGGCTCACCTATGTGCACCAACAACTTATACTAAGCAAGATAAACAACTATGTGATAGCAAGATATATGACAAGAAACAATATGGCTATCACAAAGTAAAGTGCATAAGTAAAGGTCTCGGGTAAGAGATAACCGAGGCACGCGGAGACGGTGATGTATCCCGAAGTTCACACCCTTGCGGATGCTAATCTCCATTCGGAGCGGTGTGGAGGCACAATGCTCCCCAAGAAGCCACTAGGGCCACCGTAATCTCCTCACGCCCTCGCACAATGCAAGATGCCGTGATTCCACTAAGGGACCCTTGAGGGCGGTCACCGAACCCGTACAGATGGCAACCCTTGGGAGCGGTCACCGAACCCGTACACTTTGGCAACCCTTGGGGGCGGTCACCGGTACCCGTCAAATTTCTCGGGGCGATCTCCACAACCTAATTGGATACCCCGACACTTTCCCGGAGCTTTACACCACAATGATTGAGCTCCGAACACCACCAACCATCTAGGGTGCCCAAGCACCCAAGAGGAACAAGCTCAAAGGTACCAAGCACCCAAGAGTAATAAGCTTCTCAACTTGTAACTTCCACGTATCACGTGGAGAACTCAAACCGATGCACCAAATGCAATGGCAAGGGCACACAGAGTGCCCAAGTCCTTCTCTCTCAAATCCCACCGAAGCAACTAATGCTAGGGAGGAAAATGAGAGGAAGAACAAGAAGGAGAACACCAAGAACTCCAAGATCTAGATCCAAGGGGTTCCCCTCACCTAGAGGAGAAAGTGATTGGTGGAAACGTGGATCTAGATCCCCTCTCTCTTTTCCCTCAAAAACTAGCAACAATCCATGGAGGGATTGAGAGTTAGCAAGCTCGAAGAAGGTCAACAATGGGGGAAGAACACGAGCTCAAATGATAAGCTTCATTGGGGAAGAAGACCCCCTTTTATAGGTGGGGAAAAAATCCAACCGTTATGCTCATAGCCCGCACCGAGCGGTACTACCGCTAGGGCGCTAGAAGCCCTTTGAAACACAACAACGAGGAGGCATAAAAGCCAGAAGAACCGTCGGAGCGGTAGTATCGCTTGACCTCACGGTACTACCGCTAGGGGTAGCGGTACTACTGCTAAGGGTAGCGGTACTAAAAAATTACATCCGTGCCTACCACCACTGGACTTGTGACGAGTTTTTGGTCCCGAGCGGAAGTAGCCACGGAAGTAGCCGCGGTTGTACTGCTCCAAGCGGTAGTACTGCTCCCAAGAGCGGTAGTACCGCTCCCAAGAGCGGTAGTAAAAAATTACATCCGCTCCTGTCCGCGGTAGTACCGCTGCAGCCTTTTCAGAACACCAAAACTGACACAACTTCTGCAAACGGACTCCGAATTCGACGAAATCAATTTTGTTGGAAAGCTAGCGACAAGGGCTAACACGATCTTGATAGAAATACCAATAAGAAGCAAATGAGAAAAGGCCCAAAAGAAAATGGTGAGAACCCTTCCTCGGATAAGACTGGTAAAACCTCCAACACCGAAAACATCATAGAAGACGCATGCAAACTCCATTTTCGATGAACTCAAGCTTGTCATCAAGATGACCATAAGCTCTAAGACTCACAAAGAGAACCAAACAAGAACCAAGAAACATGATGCAAGGATGCAATGGTTTGAGCTCTCGATGAACGATATGATCAAGCTACTCACTTGAGAGCCCCCTTGATAGTACGGCTATCGATCCTATAACCCGGTCTCCCAACTACCACCATGAGACCGGTAAAATAGAAAACCTATCAAGGGAAAACCTTTGCCTTGCACATGATCCACTTGAGCTATATGATGACGATCTTGTCCTCCTCAAGAACGCCCTCGATGCGGCTATATCTCCTACGTGTCAAAGCACGACTTAGAGGCATAACCGCATTGAAAGCAATGTCGCAAGTGAGGTAATCTTCACAACAACCCATGTAAATAAATAAAGGGGAAAAGTACATAGTTGGCTTACACTTGCCACGTCACACAAATACATAAATAAGTCATTACATTCATCCAATACACTCAGGGTCCGACTATGGTACCAAAATAAAGATCAACCCCCAAATGTGACAAAGTCCCCGATCGCCCCAACTGGGCACCACTACTGATCATCTGGGAAAGACACGTAGTAACAGCGAGAGTCTTCATCGAACTCCCACTTGAGCTCGGTCATATCATCTGGAACGGTATCATCGGTCCCTGCATCTGGGTTGGAAGAAATCTGTGAGCCACGGGGACTAAGCAATCTCACACCCTCGCGATCAAGACTATTTAAGCTTATAGGTAAGGTAAGGTATGAAGTGGAGCTGCAGTAAGCGACTAGCATATATGGTGGCTAACATATTCGCAAAAGAGAGCGAGAAGAGAAGGCAAAAGCACGGTCGAACAACTATGATCAAGAAGTGATCCTAGAACAACCTATGTCAAGCATTACTCCAACACCGTGTTCACTTCCCGGACTTCGCTGAGAAGAGACCATCACGGTTACACACGCGGTTGGTGCATTTTAATTAAGTTAAGTTTCATGTTATCTACAACCGGACATTAACAAATTTCCATCTACCCATAACCGAGGGCATGACTTTCGAAAGATCAAATCCCTGCAGGGGAGTCCCAACTTAGCCCATCACAAGCTCTCACGGTCAACGAAGGATATTCCTTCTCCCAAGACAATCCGATTAGACTCGGCATCCTGGTTACAAGACATCCTCGACAATGGTAAAACTAAACCAGCAACACCACCCAGATGTGCCGACAAATCCCGATAGGAGCTGCACATAGCTCGTTCTTAGGGCACACCGGATGAGCAAGACGTCGGGTAGGCCAGCCCAGAGTTTCCCCGGATAGCCCCGGACATCACTCAGTTGGACCAACACTTAGAGAAGCACTGACCCGGGGGGGTTAAAATAAAGATGACCCTTGAGTCCGCGAAACCCAAGGGAAAAAGGCTAGGTGGCAAATGGTAAAACCAATGTTGGGCATTGCTGGAAGATTTTTATTCAAGGCGAACTGTCAAGGGGTTCCCATTATAACCCAACCGTGTAAGGAACAAAAAATCCGGGAACATAACACCGATATGATGGTAACTAGGGTGGCAAGAGTGGAACAAAACACCAGGCATAAGGCCGAGCCTTCCACCCTTTACCAAATATATAGGAGCATTCAGATAAACAAGATAATATGGTGATATCCCCACAATAAACATGTTCCAACAAGGAACGATCTCCAAACTTCACCTGCAACTAGCAACGCTATAAGAGGGGCTGAGCAAAGCGGTAGCATAGCCAAACAACGGTTTGCTAGGACATGGTGGGTTAGAGGTTTGACATGGCAATTGGGAGGCATGATAAGCAAGTGATAGGTATCGTAGCATAGGCATAGCAAAAGAGCGAGCATCTAGCAAGCAAAGATAGAAGTGATTTCGAGGATATGGTCATCTTGCCTGCAAAGTACTCAGAGTTGCCTTGATCCTCGTAAGCGAACTCAACGGGCTCCTCATTCACGAACTCGTCTCCCGGCTCTACCCAAACAAGAACAACAAGCAAAAGGAGCACAATCAACCATGTGCAATGCTCAAGCAATATGATGCAAACATGGTATGATATGCGGGATGCGATATGTGATGCATATGCAAGATTTGGAAAATAATGATTGAACCTGGACTCAACTTGGAAATTCAAGAGTGCCACTGGAAAGGTGAGGTGATTTTGGTTGAAATCGATATAAAGATCACCAGAATCAGATGCACGGTTTGGAAATGGCAAGCAAAACAAATATGGCACCGGTCTGCGATAATCAGCAAGTAGCCATCTAAATGCATCAAGATAAATATACTACCGCACTCAAACATGACAACAAAATACATGGCAGGGATCCACTCATGATGCTTGACAAAAGATAAACACTGAGCTACAGCTAATTCACTCATTAACAGGTTCAAACAAGCATGGCAAAAGAGCAAAAGATTACTGGTTTCAGACTTAGTGAAATTAACACAAGTCTGGAATTTATCATCAGGAAGCAATCTTTAGAGCATGAAAACTACATGCTACAGGAACTTAACATGGCAAAGCAAGGCATCGCATGAAGCTACTCAAAGCACTTAACAAAAGTCCCTTAGTGACCATGAGCCAAAACGGATCAGAAAATACAATTGTAAGCATGTGAACATAGCAAAAACATAAACAGATTCAGACTTAGTGAAAAACTGGAGCATGCAAAACAGTTAACGAGTAGGCATGTTTACAAGCTCGATGCACTCAATATAGAGCATGGCATGACAAACTAAGCATACACCCATCAAGAAGACATGGCGTAGAAGCTAGACATGGCAAGAACAACAGCATAGCATGCACGGATCAATAGCAACATCCTCGGCAAAATCGCTAACCATGTCAACAATCTGCCAGGATCATTTTATAGCAAAAGTAGAGCTCGATTGACTCAAGCTAGGTTGCTCCATAATTGCAAACAAAGACATGTATGGATAGAGCACAACAATATTAACAAAACATCCTTACTAATCATCCTCAAAAGAGGCACAGATCAGTAGGAAATAACATGAACATATGGCATAAAAGTAAAACCAGGACAAGGACTTAGTGAAATTCTAAGTCCCTGAAATCAGCATCATTGGGTGAGCTACTTTGCATGCTTGTGCTAGTCACCACATAGATCACAAAATACAAGACAAGCACCTCTGTAAAGATAACATGGCATTCTACAAAACACATGTAGAGCTCAGGATCATAGCATGCACACATTAATCATGGCAAAAATGACAAAATGCCATTTGCTGAAACAGATCCGAATATTCATCACATAGCCCTCTTCCAACAGCATTTCGGGTATCAAGATGAGCTCAAATGAAAATGATGCAATGAGATGAAATGATGTACTCGTCGAGACGAACATTTTGATATGCTACACGCACGAATCGAAGCTACGGAAGCAGAGTTATGGCATGGCATAGATTGCAAAAAAAATTAGGGTTTCGGGAGGGAAAGTCAACCGAGGGGATATTTGGATCTGAGATCCAGATCGGCGGCGCGGACGCCGAGGTTCACCGGAGATCGAAGAGGAGGGAGGAGAGGTCGTCGGGCCGGAGCTTACCGGTGACTACGGGCGGCGAGGTCGGCGCCGGAGGAGGTGGCGGTCCGGGGCGGTGAGGTCAGTGCGGGCGCGGGGTGGCCCGGTGGCGGCGCGGCTCGCTGGCGGCGAGGCGGACCAGGGCGGCGGCGCCGGAGGTGAGGCAGGCCGGCGCGGGTGCGGGGCGCGGCTCCTCTCGCGCGGGCACGGCGGAGGCAGGCGATGCCGCGCGCGGGCCCTCGGGGGCTGGAGGCGGGCCGAGCGGGCCGGAGTGGGAGCGAGGCGGGGGCGATACTTGGCGGCGCTCGATTGGCTGCGATGAAGTGTCCGGCTGGAGCGGATGTTGTCCGGCGGTGGCGTGAGCAGATTTTATGGTTAGGGGGAGAGGAGATCCGGGAATTTCGGGAGGAGGTCTATTTATAGAGGTAGAGGGAGCTAGGAAGCTCCAAATGAGGTGTGGTTTGCGGCCACGCGATCGTGATCGAACGCTCTAGATGATGGGAGAGGTTTTGGTGGGTTTTGGGCCAGTTTGGAAGGATGTTGGGCTGCAACACACACGAGGCCTATTTGGTCCCTCGGTTAACCGTTGGAGTATCAAACGAAGTCCATATGGCACAAAACTTGACAGGCGGTCTACCGGTAGTAAACCAAGGCCGCATGACAATTCTCAGTCCAATCCGAAAACGTTTAACCCCCACACATGAAAAGAGGTAGAAAGGACCACCGGAGGACATAGGAGCACCGGAATGCAAAACGGACAACGGGGAAAATGCTCGGATGCATGAGACGAACATGTATGCAAATGCAATGCACATGATGACATGATATGAGATGCATGACAAAGACAAAACACACGAAGGCAAAAACCCAACAACAAGGAAATAAAATAACTTAGTGCCGGATATGGCAAGAGTTGGAGTACAGACAAGGTAAATTACATCCGGGGTGTTACAAAGATGGACCACCTTTCTTGATTGCGTTGGGTCGATGGAGACTAGATGATTGCTCCCCCATACTCAACTATGGGTGAGCCACTCTTCGGCACATCTTCACAAGTCCATTGACACCACAATGGATGGCAAGCTTCAAGCACTTGATCTCTTCGTGATTCTCCACTTGAACTTGCACACGGCAATCTTGATGACGATCACCACTTGATGTCATCCTTCCCATGGGTTGTATGATATCATCCTCTTGACGCAAGCCCATGGACATGTACCTAACCCCACATAAACTATCACATAAACCATGGGTTAGTACATAAAGTGCAATGGACAATGCTTACCATACCATGGGATCACTTGATCCCTCTCGGTACATCTTCTACTCTTTGTGAGTTGATCAACTTGATTCACTCTTGACTTAGTCTTGATCAACCTTGAATCTTTCCAACTCTCTTCGTTTGGATGATGCCTTGAAGGTAAGCATGAATGATCGCACAATCTTCTTCTTCAAGACATGCTTGCAATAAGCTCAACACTCACATGACCAATCTTTGGATAATTCCTTAATAGCACCTTGGTCAACCCATAAACTCCTTGAAACCAACACATGGACTTCAAGAAATGCCTATGGAAAAATCCTTCAAATATAACTCAATGCAACCATTAGTCCATAGAGAATGTCATCAATTACCAAAACCACACATGGGGGCACCGCATGTCCTTTCAATCTCCCCCATTTTGGTAATTGATGACAATCACTTTCAAGAGAGTTTATATAAGGAATTATGCATCACCATGCAATGCAACAACCAATAATGCATGCATAGGAGATGCGTATGCTTAGGAACAAACCAAAGCCAGAAGAGACAACTCTCAACTCTCTAAACTTCTCCACAAAACTCTCTGAAACTTCTCCCCCATTGGCATCGATTGCCAAAATGGGCTAAAAGCTTAGAAGGTCAATATAAAATGTGTTCCTCCATAAATTGTGTATTTCTCAACAAGAGAGTGGGATGAAATACACATATCCAACGGTAAATACTTGGAGGAAGACAAACTATATTGAGGCCCAAAGATTGCAAAAGGAAGATATGCCACAAAGACATAATCAAAGAGAGAAACAAGCAATCAAGCAATCAAAAGATACCAATTGAAGCAAGCTATCAAAAGATACCAATTGAACCAACTAGGCCAATGATCCTACGAGCCACATGAATAAAGGATATTATGATAAGAGCGGAGCAGTGTTCTAAAGAAACTAGAGAAGCTCCCCATGATTTGTGCACATCAAGAATTTTTGTATTTGGATACAAAGTGCACAAAATTGGATCATAGCTCACCCAAAATCAATAGAAACTTACAACAAGTGCAAGAGAGCATATAGGAAACTAAGCCTAGTACTTGCAACAAACACATGGTTGAGCAACAAGTAAGAGAGGCAACTTAAGAGTGGGCTCAACCAAAAAGATGTGTGTGAGTCAAGGCAATGCACTTGAGAAGACTAATGTACAGAAGAGCATTAAGCATGAATAAAGTCTTCAAAGAATGAGGCACACGGTGCAAGGCCTATCATTCCCACACACAACTAGCAAATGGGTTCACAAGCTTACTAATAAGCATATAGAGAACCTATGCTTGTGACAACCCGCGGTGAAGATAGAAGATGAAAGGCACATCAAGACGAGGGATGCCAATTAAGATGGCAAAAATCTCGTAAAGATAAGCATGAGTAAAATAATCTTCACCACACAAGAGCGCATCAAGATGCAACGATAGAAGACACGCATTCAAGGCATAAGCTTTCACGGAGCCACCAAAGAAATAACTTAAGAAAGACAAGGTGGACGTGAAAGAAAGGATATCATCTAGATATGCAACTTATCTCAAGTGTATAAGATTCTAGGTAGACGAAATCATGATGATATATATGTATATCTACAAAGAAGGATGTACACCCGAAATAGTTACAACACGAAGGAACAATATATCCAAAAGGAAGTCATACATATACCAATAAGATATTTGCTTGAGAGCATAGCACATGGCTAGATATGGTCTTGTTGTATATAAATGAATTCCAACCACCGAACATCAAAGACATCACAACTAGCAACAAGACATCATTGTTGGAATGCTTTGAGAAAGAACAAGTATCACAAGAAAGAATGGATAACATGCCATGATACAACCTACACAAGGTTGATGCAAGAAATGTGTGCATGAAGTATATGAAGATACTTGTTACCGAGATAACATTGGAAGGGTGTAGTAGATACCAATTGAAGGTACAAAGTAGTTCATTGATCATCCTAGCTTGACACCAATAAGCACATGGTGACAACACCTTCCTTGTGAGTGAGCCGAGCATCCAATGCATCTCCGCTTGTTCCTAGAACAATAACACAAACAAAATGGTACCCAAACTCATTGGGACCAAAGAGTTAGAGAACCAACAACACATAGGACAAACTCCACATAAATATGTGCATATAGATATGAAAATGAATTTCATGCACATCTCATCCAATTTGAGACTTGGTGGAGTTCCCCCTATATATTGGGTCAAAGAAAGAAAACATGCCAAAGAAACTACAAGAAGTAAATATGCATGCTCAAGACTTTCAAGAAACGATACCAAAAGACAAAGAAATACCAAGCGAAGAAAAGATACCAAATGAATAAATCATCACTTGGAGGATATCCATAAAAGATACATCAAGGAATGAGATATCCATTGATACACTCAAAAAGAAAGATGTCAAACTCCCAAAAGAGAGAATGGTTCCAAACAAACCAAGCCCTCTACAAAGTTTCATGATGGCACAAAGCACCAAAAAGAAACGGCTTGCCTTCCACAAACACACACTTGATAAGGATCACAAGATGAGTGTTTTATAGAGAATAGGATAGCTCCCCCAAGACTAGTGCATTATAGAGAATTTGCATTTGAATACAAATGCATGAGGTGGGATCACCACTTTCACTATATCTAGAAAACACTAGACAAGGTCAAGAAATTAACAAGATCCACAAGTGGTATGGAATACAATGGGAGTTGACACAATCCTAGGCAAGAGATAAAGCAAATAAAAGCAAAGGCCAAAGTAAAGATGATCAATAATTTCTACCACACATAAGTGAGTACCAATTGTCAAAAGACAAGAAGTATTTGGAAATAATTCCTGGTGGTAGATAACAAGGATATCCGACATCATTTTCACACCAAACAAAAAGCAAATTGCAACTTGTAGAGCTAACATGCCACCTAGGAACAAGATAATTTACAATATCAATTCTAGGTGACAATATCTCAAATGTACACATTTTCTAGGCTAGTAATATACACATAGCATATTACTCCCCCATAATGTGATACCAATTAAAGATAAACAAGAGGCAAAATAACGATCCAACATGAGATAATTAATGGACAATATATAATTTGAATTTCTCATGAGAAGACATACCACATAGCGACTAGATAATCTTGAAATATCAATACTAGATGGTATTACTAATGTACACACATATATAGGATTGTGAGGTGCACAAAGCACATCACTCCCCCATAATGGGATATTCCGTTAATCTCTCACAAGAGCCAACTAAGAAAAGAACAAGATGCAAAAGGCTCAATGCATGACACACACGTACATGATGTGCAAACCAACACACACATACTTGATTGCTCAAGATAATCAAGTTGGAAGCACAACATATACAAATGCATGCAAGGAACAAAACCAAACATGCAAAGGGGTAAGTAACTATCAATGTAAACACTTTAAGCACGAGTTACCGCATGGAGAAACATTGGATATAAGATAGAAACTTGATAGTTCGAATAACTTGGCTTGAGACAATTAGAATGATGAAGTCCCCTTAATTTTTCATAAAGTAGCCAAGTCTCCAATGCCCTCCAACAACACCTATTGATCAAGTTTGAGCTTGTTGGTCCCCAACCAAGTTGGGTCCTAAGAGGTTAGTCACAATAGGCTTGGCTACCCAAATGGTTCTCTTCTTGACACCACTTTGAGTACCAACAACTTTGGCAAACACATTGCCAACCTTATACTTCCCAAGAGAATAGATATCATCAATAATAATTGGGTTGGATAAGTTACCACTAGTGCATGAAGAGGCTTATGTGACCTTTCTCACGACATAAGTAGCAATGTCTACTCTTCACTTTCTTCTCACTTGATTTCTCAACTTGAGAAGCATTAGCTTGAGTATTCTTGGGAAGAGGACTTTCTTCAACTTGTGGTTGAGCATGAGATCGAACTTGTGGTCGCTTCCCTTGTTGCTTGTCACTAATGGCCTTATTCTTCATTGGGAAAGATCTAACATGATTCCCTTCTACTTTGCACTTGAAGTAAACAATCTTGGCCGAATTCTTGACTTGTTCTTGGCCCTTCTTTTTGTTCATCTTGGACTTCTTCTTCTTCTTGGAGTTGAATCCAAGTCCACCTTTGTCATTGGGGGATTTTTGCACACTCAAGATATTGTTGAGTGTGAATTTCCCTTCATGACTCTTTTCCAAGTCTTTCTTCAAAGAAGTGACTTGGGCCTTGAGCTCTTTGATTTCCTCTACATGGTTAGTCTCAACACAAGTACTAGAGGAAGTATAAGCTTCATTGTGATAGAAACAAGGCAAGAAAATCAATTCATCACAAGATGTACCAACATTGTGAGTAGATGAATTACAAGGACTAGCACATGGCAACATAGAATTTTGACTAGAATTAGTGCTAGTATCCACATGAGGCTCACTAGATGTTACCTTAGCAATCATGGCCTCATGAGCTATCTTTAGCACATTATGGGATACTAGAAGATCATCATGAGAGCTTGAGAGCTTTTCATGACTTTCTTCCAATTTCCCATAATTGCTAGATAGCAACTCAAGTTGAGCCTGTAGCTCAACATTCTCCTTCAAAATGGATGCTTCACAAGTAATAGAGTTAGTAGCACAAGCATCATCATTAACAACAATAGGAGAGGACACCTTGGCAAGCTCTTTTAAGTAAGAAGCTTCAAGTTGAGCATGAGACTCGGTGAGTTTGATGAGCTCACCCTTGATAACCCTTGATCCATTTTCGAGGTGCTCAAAATCCTCAAGGAGTCTAGCATGAGCAACTTCAAGCTTAGCATTTTTAGTTTTGAAATCATTGGCCACCTCGAGTGCTCTATCATGAGATTCCTTTATTCTAGATAATTCTAGAGCAAAGGTATCCTCAAGAGATTCGGATGTGGTTTGTTCATGTTTAAGAGCTTGAGATAGCTCCGCGATCTCATTTGCGTAATCACGCTCATGAGCTTCCATTTTCTCAATGGTGACCTCATGTTCCTCTAGATGAGATTCCAACTCCTCAATGTATTTCTTGCCTTCAATGGCAATAGACATGATTTCCATGAAGTTGGAACAAGCAAGTTTATTTTTGTGAAGAGCTTTAAAAATCATTTCCCCCTTAGTTTTTAAGGAGGCAACATTATCATTCTCTTCATCATAATCAACATCATCATCACTCTTGCCATCATCACAAGATATATTGGGATTCAAAGTGGGAGATACCTTTGAAGCCTTGGCCATAAGGCAAAATGCAATAGATGATGATGTAGGATCCGTTGAAGCACCATTCAAGACCACATCTTGTTCGATTGGGTGTTGGGTTTCCTCCACATTGTTAGCACAACAATTCGAGGACATATATGCATTTTTATCATGGCAACAAGACATTGTAAACATATCATCATGAGATTTAGTCAAGCAATTTCTACATGATATGCAAGAACTATCAACAAAAGCATGTGAAACATTTGGAGCGCTCGAAGTGTTAAAGCCCAAAGAA
Organism: Triticum aestivum; assembly: GCF_018294505.1. Classification (NCBI taxonomy): domain Eukaryota; kingdom Viridiplantae; phylum Streptophyta; class Magnoliopsida; order Poales; family Poaceae; genus Triticum; species Triticum aestivum. Next base: position 127,132,370 of record NC_057809.1, on the reverse strand, counting down.
GGAGCATTGCAATAAGATAGTGATGAAGGATCATCCACAATAAACATACTATCATCATTGCAATGACCAACACTACTCACCATATCATTACCTTGTGGCAAACCACATGTAGGTGAAGTAGAAGAAGTTGAGAAGGCTATATGGCCGGATATGGAGGGAGAACAATCATCCCCACAAAACTTGGACACGCCATATTTATCTTGAAGCTTTATCCACAACTCATGAGCATCCCGGAACGGCATGAGTTGAAATATAACTACATTGCTCAAAGCATCGAAAAGCACATTAGAAGCTTGAGCATTGAGATAAGAGTTTTTCTCATCCTCTAAAGATAATCATTGGGGATCCTTTGGAGGAGAAAACCCCATATCTACAATTCGCTCTAAATTTGGGTCCATGACCCTAAAGAGATTAAGCATGTGAATTACCCAAACATCAAAATTTGTGCCATCGAAACTAAGAGTGTCAGAGAATCCTAAACCCCTAATCGACATCCTTACTCTCTAGGCGGTTAAGCCATATAAAGAGAGACGAGGCTCTGATACCAATTGAAAGATCGAGGATGTCGCCTAGAGGGGGGGTGAATAGGCGCTTTAAAATAATTACGGTTAAGGCTTGAACAAATGCGGAATAAACCTAGCGGTTAATTTGTCAAACACAAAACCTACAACAACTAGGCTCACCTATGTGCACCAACAACTTATACTAAGCAAGATAAACAACTATGTGATAGCAAGATATATGACTAGGGAGCAAACAAGCTTCACCTATGTCTCGAGTTGTTGTCTGTTGTCCTTGAACCGCCGCCGGGTCGTCCCCTTATATACACGGGTGACTCTTGCCGGCTTACGGAGTCCCAATACCGGCTCATAGATGTGTCTGGTTTGGTCTATTCTTATTCCTAACTTACAATACAGGTTAACTACTAACGCCGGTTTACGGCTGCAGGCCTTGAGCCGACCATGGGCCTTGAGCCCTCCTCTGTCTTCTTGGGCTTTAACTTACTTAACTACTGACGAAGTTAACCCGGCCCAGATAGGCCAGTTTACGCCCAGTAGTAATATCCCCAACATTAGGCCCCAGATTGATTTGAACGGGTTCATGTCAATCCTTTAATAAAAGCTTCATCTTCAACATCTTCTTATAAATTGGTAAACCGCCATGATGTCATCTTCTCTGATTGCTGTAAACCGGAGTGACGTCACCTGTCATAACAAAGCTATCCATTATGCTTCTTTGTTTAATAGATCGGCAGAAATCGAGGCGACAGCTCCGTTTTGTGGCCCCTTGATTGTCGCGCCTGACTCATGTTCTTTCGCCTTATAAATAGGACCGAAGGGTCATTTCTTTTCTCCTTCCGTGCCTTCTTCATCTTCCTCGCGTCGCCAACCTCGGAGCTCCGCCGCCGCCGTCGACCTCTGCCTCATCCTTGGCCGCTGCATCAACCTGAGCGCACCAGAACATCACGGCAACCTTCCGCATCTTCCTCAGCTCCGGTAAATCTTCTATCTTTTCCCCTGCAGATCTGGCCTAGGGTTTCGCAGTTCTTCAGTGTTCATCGTCTGCCTCTTGCTCATACAATAGATCTTTAGATGAATCCGCAAATCTTTATTTTGTGCAATGATAGTTGTTTGACCTTCGCCTTTACTTATGCATCTCAAACCATGGGTCTATATGAATGTTTTGCTCATTGGTTCGGTACTGCTCCTTTGAACCTCTAAGTATTTATCTCTTCTCTGAACTTGCTTCAGATCCAATGCTGTAAAGAAATCTTGTGAAACCTGTTTGTGCGTACTTGTCCATCCGAATCTCAGCTTTTCAATGCTTAGATCAGGTGGTTTAACCTTATAGAAAATTTTCCAAACCGGTATATGCCATTAGTCCCCTTGTTGAACCGCCAGATGTTGGTTGCTTCATGAAACTCTGGTTCAGATAGTTCTGTCTCCGATTTAACAGTACCCATACCAACGTACCTTGATCAAATGCATTTTTGAACCGGGATCTTCTACCTTGTAGATTCCATCATGGCCAAGCAAGTATATGAGTGCAATTGGGTTCCTTCTCGCGTCACAGAGGATTAACTGGACGATTTAGTCCTGATTGGCGCTTTAGGCAGCAAAGATACCATCCATTGGAGGGCTCCTAGCAAAGAATGCCCTCCCACACCTCAAGAAGGAGAGGTTCTTGTTTTCGTAGATCACTTAGCCCGGGGCTTTAAGCCGCCCGGTTCTAAATTTTACCGGGATGTTTTAGCCGATTTCCAACTCCATCCGCAAGACACTGGCCCCAACTCTGTTACAAATATGTGCCACTTCCAAGTGCTCTGTGAGGTGTTCTTTCAAGAGGAGCCCACAATGGAATTGTTCAGAGGCCTTTTCCATCTAAACCACCGTACTGAGTTTACTGATGGCTCTAATACGGAGTTGGGTGGCATGGCGCTTCAGAAAAGGAAAGAGGTCACATACCCTCACGCCAAGCTGCACAGTCACCCCAAGGAGTGGAATCAGACATGGTTCTACTGCAAAGACACCTCCCCTGCTGGTGAGAATCCCTTGCCTGGCTTTCGTCCGGAGCGGCTTAGCAATACACACCACTGCCCAGGAGAGAAGCAAATATGCTCCCCAGCTGTCAAAGCTCAGAGCCTTTATGGCCAACGGTTTAACAGGGGTTGATCTCGCTCGCTGTTGGATATCATGGAGCATACTGCCCCTTAGTCAGCGCTCTGGTTTGATGTGCGAGTATACTGACAGTGTTGATGACCCACTGCGACATTCAAAACTCCAGCTCTCCGATGAAGAAATCACAGAGGCTGTGCATAAGATACTGAATGAACCGGAACACGTCTGCGCTAGAACCGGCCTGCTTCCCTTCTGTGCCACCAACAAACCGCCAACTGTAAGACTTTGATTTTTCTCTTTGCTGAATCTGTTATTGGTATGTCTGGTCATTGTTTTTAATATCAGTGTCTGCATAATCAGGTCAATGATTCGTTTTGGAGCAAAAAACTGCCGCAGGAGAAACCAGAAAAACCAGACAAACCGGAAAGAGCAACCCGGCAAAAGACTAAAGCTGTGAAGAAGACTGCCCACAGGAAAAGAACCACTGCACCTTCTAATCCGGCCCCTGATGATGAGGTGGATAATCCGGACTTTGAGGTAGAGCTTGACTCACTTGGTTTATTTTTCATGCGTCTTATTGATGATGATATTTGTCAGGATGATGCCAAAGCCAGCCACGCGGATGTTGCAGAGGTAATTATTCTCTCTTCCGATTCAGAAACTTTGCCTTCACAAAAAATCCGTCAGGCAAACCGGAAAGTTAAATTTTCTCATCCTCTTGCTTATTTGGATCCTAAACTTCTTATAAAGACCCAACAACACGAAGCTCGTCGCACCACTCGGCACAGCGGCCAGGTAGTTACCTCCGCCGGTTTACCAAATAGTCCGGTTCGGAAACGCCATTCAGAGGTCTCTAATTTGCTTGTCAGTGCTTGTCCTAAAGCGGGCTGCTTTCGTCAACCTCTTAATCCGTCTGACTCCGATTACTAGGTTACTTCCCACTCATCTTCTGGCGAGTCATCGGCTACTCAGCTCCCACCGCTCAAAACGGTGCTTGGGTAAGCTATACTTATTGTGATGTTTGCAGTACATTGCCTTAGAACATATGCTGTATTTGATTTTGTTATTCTTCTCAGGGCCAAACCTAGGCCAAGCAAGAAGGCCCGCCTGGACAAAGCGGCCAAAGAAGATGTCATTCTTGAACCAGGCAAGACACCCAATCTTGAAGCGGCTATTCCTGAGGATATACCCAACGATCCACCGCAGCAGGACGATGATCTTATTGCTGAAGAGAGACCTACTGACGCCTCAGGTCCTGTCAATCAGCCCACAGGTTCCATCCGGATTGAAAGTTCCACTGGTCCAGCAAAACCTACTAACAAGCCAACATCCCCAGTGCAAACCGGTGGTACCCAGGATGATGAGGTTGTCATTACTGGCACTGGCCATACCGAGCCAAGCAATCCTGTCGCTTTATCCAAACATTCTGCCAAGGAAGAATTTGCTGCCTTTGGCAAAGGCAAGTGGAACGCTGATCTGACGACTTATGCTGCTCTGAATGCCCAAGATATCCATTCCGGCTATCTGAACCGGTTGTATACCAGTCGCGACTATGAAGCCGGTCTGGTTAATATGATGAAAGAGAAATATGAGGTAACTTCCATATGCTCCTTCCTGCTTGTATGCTTCCATTCTTGCTGACTCTCCTAGCCCCCAAGGGCCGGTTTGTAATATTCTTTCAAACCGGGACTTACCAATATAAATCTTGATGCTTTGAAATTCGCTGATGTAGCCCCCAAGGGCTGGTTCAACTTAACGTAGTTAAACCGGTACTTTAAGTAATTGAAATTGTCGCATCAGAATATATACAAGCAAATAGCCATTAGCCCCCAAGTGCCAAGTTGAATACTTGTATTGATCTTGGGACTTTGTAAGCAATTGAAAGATTAAGACCGAATATGCATTAGCCCCCAAGTGCTAAGTGCATAACTTGTTATGTGATTGGTACTTGAATCCTTATACCGATTTGTTGAAGCATATATCTGTATGCATGCAGGCGGAGCTGAAGACGAAAGAAAACCAAGTCACCAATCTCCAAGAAAACCTGAAAACCCAACAGGCTGAAACCTCCAAAGCAAACGAGGAATTGGCCAGCGCTTTAAGCGCCATGGAACAGCTTAAGGAGAGCTTCAAGAAGAAGCAGGCGGATTGGGCCACTGAGTCCGCTTTGATCAAACGAGCAGAGGATGCCGAGGCTGCACTAAAACCAGTGGCGGATGAACTGACCAGCATAAAGCGGCACGTGCATGCCATGACTACTGCTATCTTTGGTAAGCCAGTTTGCCTTCTGAATTGGCTCTGCCTTCTGACAGAGTCGCCGGTTTATTAACCCTTTATGGTATTTCAGGGACACGCATTGGTCACTTGGGGTCAGATGTGCGGAAGAAACTAAAAGCCGCCTATACATTGGTTGAACAATTGTATACTAGTGCCCAGCGGATCATCTGTACCGCATCTCATAACAAACTGGCGCCCACTTTGATTCAAGATACTCTGATGAAACTGTCGGTGCTTCCTGCCCAGGTTGAAGAGCTGAAGAAATCTACTGCTCGAACCGGTGCAATCAATGCCTTAATCCGGGCAAAAGCCTGGGTGCCGGATTTTGATCCTATTGAAGCGGCTCAGGGCTATCCCAGCTTGAAGGAAGATGGGTCAAAATTTGGCGAAGCAGATCTGCGAGCAATAAACCGGGAGGTACGTCCGCTAGCTTGTCAACTGGCTGAGGAAGCAGACTTGTCTCATTATCAAGCCCAATATGATAGTCAGAACAAGCGAATAGCTGCACCAATCCATGAATCGGAAAATCTGATCCCTCCAATCCGTAAGCATACTTACGCTCCCGATATTGACCCGTCATTGCTGATCCATGATGAAGCTGTTTTTCAAGCATTAATGGGAATTGACTGGACAACTGTGGATTTCCAGCCACTGGGTAGAGAAACGGAGGCTGAAGCGGCGCAGGATGACCCACAACTATCAGGCCAGGCTAGTGACCAAACTTGAAACAGAAGCTGGTTTTAAACTGCCTCTCCTTTGCGAAAAACAATTATATTATTATGGGCACCATGTTGCCTTGTAATAGGCTAGCTGATACCTTTGATGTTGATATGCCTTCGTGCATAATTTGTTCTTCCCGTGGTAATGAACTTTCCAAAACACTTTCTGAAATGAAAAATTCGTCAAGTGCCACCGCGGTTGTACCGTCAGGCGGAATATGATGTCTGCATATATGAAATCAAAACAAAATTTTAAGTATATGATCAAATTTTTGAGATACATAATACCTGCCATCATTGAGCGTGAAGTTGGCTTGGCCAATCTTGAAGTGGAGTTTTGCAAACCCACACTGTTGGAGGAGATAACAGCTCCTGTATATATATATATGACGCTGGTTTACCATGTAAACCGCGCCGGGTTATAATAAACACCGTGTTACTCCATAAGAGGATGTTAACAACAAGGATCAAACCGGACAAATAGTCTCCGGATTGACGTGAATTGTGTTCCGTCAATTGATTGGTTAAAAAACTTTGTCGGTTTAAAAAACACAATGAAAAGCAAAAAAACCCCTTCAAAGAAAAGTGTGAAGCAAAAGCAACGACAAAACCGTTTGCCAAAAAAGGTTTATTTAAGCTGATCAAATGGCGTTACCATGGCCAAACACGACCAAGCTCCCGTTAGGTGTAACTATGGTTCTAGTCAGCTAGGTCCCCAAATGAAACTGTGGCATTTATGCCGACCAAATGGCATGGTCATGGTTCGGCTTCGACCAAGCCCCCAAGTGATTCTGTGGCCTTAGGCCGATCAAGAGGCATGACTGATTCAGACATGACCAAGTCCCCAAGTGATCTGGTGGCTCTCACCTATCAAGAGGCATGGTATTGGTTCGGACACGACCAATCCTCCAAGTGATATAACATGATGCTTTTAGCAAAGCGAACTCAAGGGGTATAGAGCAACTCCGTGTAACCTCACATGATGTAAAAGAACAGATACCCCGCTTTAGCTGAGGTTCCGGTTTATTATATTTAATCATAATATATACATTGTCGTAATATGTACATAAGTATAGCCAATGGCTCAGGTATAGTAAGGCCGAAGATGAGCTATATTCCACGGCCTGTTAGTCTCCTCCTCTGATGTACGTGAGTTCTTATGCTCTCGAATATCAATCAGATAGTACGACCCGTTGTGCAGATTCTTGCTGACCACGAAAGGCCCCTCCCAAGGTGGGGATAACTTATGCATTTCAGTCTGATCTTGGATGAGCCGAAGCACCAAATCTCCTTCCTGAAAGGTTCTGGTTCTGACCCGACGACTGTGATAACGACGAAGATCCTGCTGGTAAATCGCCGATCGGGTGGCTGCGATGTCACGCTCTTCATCCAACCGGTCCAAAGCATCTTTCCGTGCTGTCTCATTGTCCGCTTCAATATAAGCCGTGACACGAGGTGAATTATGACGGATATCACTGGGGAGAACCGCCTCCGCTCCATAAACCATGAAGAACGGTGTGTATCCTGTTGATCTGTTGGGTGTTGTATTGATGCTCCATAACGCAGATGGTAATTCTTCTACCCAACAACCCGGCGTTCTCTGCAAAGGAACCATGAGCCAGGGCTTGATGCCTCTCAAGATCTCTTGATTAGCTCTTTCTGCTTGACCACTGATGAAACATCGAGCCGAATGTGCTCCTGTTCGCAGAACTCCTTCATAGCACCTTTGGACAAATTGGTACCATTATTTGTGATAATACTGTGCGGAAAGCCAAACCGGAAAATCACCTTTTTGATGAACTGAACCGCCGTGGCCTCATCACACTTGCTAACAGGTTCTGCCTCCACCCACTTTGTAAACTTGTCAACCGCCACCAGGAGGTGGGTCTTCTTATCTTTGGACCTTTTGAAAGGCCCAACCATATCCAGCCCCCAAGTCGCAAACGGCCAAGTAATTGGAATCATTCTCAATTCTTGAGCCGGTACATGAGCACGCCTTGAAAACCTTTGGCAACCATCAGATCGTCTGACCAGATCCTCCGCATCAGCATGAGCAGTTAACAATAAAAACCATGGCGAAACACTTTAGCCACCAGAGACTTTGAACCAGCGTGGTGACCACAATCTCCTTTGTGGATCTCATGCAAAATTTCACGGCCTTCTTCAGGAGACACACAGCATTGAAAAGCTCCTGATATACTGCAATGATGCAACTCGCCGTTGATGATAGCCATGGACTTGGATCACCGGATTATCTGTCGGGCTAGAATCTCATCCTCTCGCAACTCACCCCGGTTCTTGTACGCCAGGTAAGGAAGCGTCCAATCTAGAATAACATGAAGAGCCACCACCAATTGAGCCTCCGGATCAGGAATAGCCAAATCCTCTTCACCAAGGATCTTGACCGATGGGTTGTGCAGCACATCTAGAAAAACATTGGGTGGGACCGGTTTGCGCTGGGAGCCCAGCCGGCTTAAAGCATCTGCCGCTTCATTTTTCCGCCGGTCCACGTGGTCCACCTGATAGCCTTTGAAATAACCTGCGACAGTATCCACCTCACGATGATATGCTGCCATGAGTGGGTCCTTGGAGTCCCAAGTGCCAGACACTTGCTGAGCCACAAGGTCCAAGTCACTGAAGCACTTAACTCGACTTAGATTCATCTCCTTAGCCATCCGGAGACCATGGAGCAAGGCTTCATACTCGGCTGCATTGTTAGTACAAGGGAACATTAAACGGAGAACATAACAAAACTTATCACCTTGTGGGAAAGTTAATACGACTCCAACCCCCGGGCCTTCCAACTGCCTGGATCCGTCAAAATGGATGGTCCAATACGTATGATCCGGCTTTTCTTCAGGTGCTTGCATTTCCGTCCAATCATTGATGAAATCAAAAAGTGCTTGAGACTTAACCGCTGTTCGAGGCACATACTTCAAACCGTACGACCCCAGCTCTATGGCCCACTTTGCAATTCGGCTAGTTGCTTCCCGGTTTTGGATGATATCTCCCAAAGGAGCAGAACTGACCATCGTAGTTGAGTGCCCTTGGAAATATTGTTTAAGCTTTCGGCTTGCCATAAAAACTCCATACACTAGCTTCTGCCAATGCGGATACCTTTGCTTGGACTCAATGAGCACCTCGCTGATATAATAGACCGGACGTTGAACCGGATGCTCCTTACCTGCCTCCTTTCGCTCCACCACAATAGCTACGCTGACTGCCCGAACATTAGCAGCAACATATAGCAGTAACGGCTCCTTGTCAATGGGAGCGGCGAGCACAGGCGGATTGGCCAATTGCCGCTTTAAGTCCTCAAATGCTTCATCAGCAGCAGAACTCCAGACAAACTGATCCGTCTTTTTCAACATCTGATACAAAGGGATTGCCTTCTCACCCAGGCGACTGATAAACCGGCTTAGTGCAGCAATCCGGCCTGCCAGGCGTTGAACATCGTTGATACACTTCGGTTTAGCCAGGGAGGTGATAGCCGTGATCTTCTCCGGATTAGCCTCAATTCCCCTGTTGGACACTAGAAAACCCAATAGCTTGCCCGCCGGTACACCAAAGACACACTTGTCCGGATTAAGCATCATCTTGTATGTTCTCAGGTTATCAAAGGTTTCCTTCAAATCACCAATCAGAGTCTCCTTCTCCCTGGATTTAACCACGATATCATCCACGTAAGCATGTACATTACGGCCAATCTGCTTGTGAAGACAATTTTGTACACACCGTTGGTAAGTTGCCTGGGCACTCTTGAGCTCGAAGGGCATAGACACATAGCAGAAGGCTCCAAAGGGAGTTATAAATGTTGTCTTCTCCTGGTCCTTAACTGCCATTTTGATCTGATGATAGCCAGAATACGCATCCAAAAAACTTAAACGCTCACAACCCGCCGTAGCATCAATAATTTGATCAATACGGGGGAGGGCAAAAGGATCTGCTGGACAAGCTTTATTAAGATCTGTGTAATCCACACACATGCACCAGGTGCCGTTTTTCTTGAGGACCAGCACCGGATTGGCAAGCCACTTAGGGTGAAAAACTTCAACAATAAAGCCAGCTGCTAAGAGCCTGGCTACCTCTTCTCCAATCGCCTTGCGTCTTTCTTCGTTAAACCGGCGAAGGAACTGTTTAACCGGTTTATATTTAGGATCCACATTAAGTGTGTGCTCAGCGAGTTGCCTCGGTACACCTGGCATGTCGGAGGGCTTCCATGCAAAAATGTCCCAATTCTCATGGATGAACTCGATGAGCGCGCTTTCCTATTTCGGATCCAAGTTGGCACTGATGCTGAACTGCTTGGACGAATCGCCAGGTACGAAGTCAACAAGCTTAATTTCTGCTGCCGATTTGAACTTCAGGGCCGGATCATGCTCCGTAGTTGGCTTCTTGAACGGAGTCATGTTCGCCGGATCAACATTGTCTATAGTACTTCAACTCCTCGGTGGCACAAACCGACTCTGCATAAGCCGCATCTCCTTCCTCGCATTCCAAAGCAATTTTGCAGCTTCCGTGAACCGTTATTGTCCCCTTGTGACCCGGCATCTTGAGCTGCAAATACACATAACAGGGCCGAGCCATAAACTTGGCGTATGCCGGTCGCCCAAACAGGGCATGATATGGACTTTGGATTTTCACCACTTCAAACGTCAATGTCTCCGACCTGGAATCATGATCATCCCCAAAGGCCACTTCCAGAGCTATCTTACCAACGGGATATGCTAATCTGCCAGGCACTACACCGTGGAATACTGTATTAGACGGTTTGAGATTCTTATCTGTTAGTCCCATACGATGGAAGGTCTCATAGTATAGGATGTTAATGCTGCTCCCTCCATCCATGAGCACCTTGGTGAACTTATAACCTCCCACCTGAGGCGCCACCACCAGAGCCAACTGACCCGGATTATCGACCTGGGGTAGGTGATCCTCTCTGCTCCATATGATTGGCTGTTCAGACCAACGTAGATAACGGGGTATGGCCGGTTCAACAGAGTTGACTGCCCGCCTCTGAACCTTCCGGTCTCGCTTGTCCAAGCTAGTGGTGAAGACATGGTACTGCCCACTACTCAACTGCTTTGGGTTGCTCTGGTAACCCGACTGTTGCTGCTATTGGTTGTAACCACCCTGGTTGTTCTGACTATTTTGACCATTATGTCCGCCCGGATTACCATTAAATCCTGAACCGGAACTTCCTCCACCGTAACCCGGCCCGGATCCTGAGCCACCGCCAGATTCGTGATCATACCGGAAATTATTAGAATTCTTGAACTCCTGCATAATAAAGCAATCCTTCCAAAGGTGGTTTGCTGGCGCCTCCTTCGTCCCATGTCTTGGACAGGGCTGGCTTAGCAGATAGTTTAGGTGGTTTGGGTTAGGGTTGGGCGCTCCATTACGATTTTTCGGCCTACCCTTGCGTCGCTGGCCATTGTCCTGTGCGTTGGTATTAGCCACAAAGTCCATGTTACCATCCGCTTTACGCTTGCCTCCTCCACCATTGCCTACCCAGTGATGCTGCTGACCTTTGGAGCTGCTGTTCTTCCTCCCTTTCCCTGTCTTGTCATCATCAGATTCGGGATCCTTGGTACTATCAGAATCAGCATATTTCACCAAAGAGGCCATGAGGGTCCCCATGTCGGTGCAATGACGCTTCATCCGTCCCAATTTCAACTTCAGGGGCCCAAACCGGCAGTTGCCTTCTAGGGTTAATATTGCGGTGTCAGCGTTGATGCGGTCTGAGGAGTGCAACACTTGTGAAACCCGGCGCACCCAATGAGTCATTGATTCTCCTTCCTCCTGGACGCATGCAGCTAAGTCCACTATCGACATAGGCTATTTACAGGTATCCTTGAAATTCCTGATAAACCGGGCTCGTAATTGGGCCCATGAACTGATAGAATTAGCTGGCAAGCTTTTTAACCAAGTACGGGCCGTTCCTTCAAGCATCATGGTGAAGTATTTCGCACACGCCGTGTCATCCACATCAAGCATCTCCATGGCCATCTCATAGCTCTCCACCCATGTCTCTGGAGGTTGATCCGCCGTGTAATTTGGTACCTTGCGCGGGCCTTTGAAATCCTTGGGCAGGCGCACGTTGCGTAAAGCGGGGATAAGGCAAGGCACCCCCAAAGAACTAGAAGTAACACCGGGTTCGATCGAGATGGTTGGACGAACCGGCGTGAGCTGCCGAGCCTGATGCTGTGCGGCTAACTCAGCCTCCCTGCGCGCTCGGGCCCGGTTCACCACGTCCTGAGCGTCATCAGCACCACCCGTTGGGTTGTTGCCACGGGGTTCTCCACGTTGTTCATTACTCGACACTGCTGGTTCATCCATATGTCTGCTATAGCTCCGGCTTGGACGGGGGGTCGAGTGGATCCGGTCGCGGCTGTACGAGTACGCTTCCTGTTGGGCCAAAGCTGTCCTCAGAAGTTCCTTGACCCGTCGTGTCTCTACTGCATGCGGCGGGTCACCTTCAATTGGAATGGCCTCCAGCCGTGCAGCAGCGACAACAAGATTGTCCATTGGGTTGGAGTACTGACCCGGAGGTGTTAAAGCATCCTGAGGTATAACGGTGTTTTGACGAGGCGGGTCCATCTGATGAGGCTGAACCGGTGCACCGGTCCCAAGGGCTTCTGCCCGGTTCCCCTCCAGCGGATTGCCGGCTCTTGGTCCTGGAGTGTTGAAAAGGTCTCTGGCCTCGAAAACCGGAGGTAAGCGGGATCGGTGCTTCATTCTCATGACTTCATGCGACGCGCTCTGGTCCAACATAAGCCTGTAGGCCTGTGCATCTAAAGCGGCCCGCTCTGCGGCCATCCTGGTGTCCTCAGCCGCCAGATCCACCTTGGCCTGGGTGATCTGTTCCTTTACCTTTGCAATCTCCGTGTTGCGAACGTCCTGATCTGGCGGATTAACTTCCGCCATAAGCACAGCCAATGCATCAAATAGTTCTGATAGAACCTGAGCCGGCGGGCGCACAGGGCCTCCTGCCCCGGCAGCCATCGCCGCTGCTGAACCGGAGATCGTTGCCGCAGCTGTCGAAGAATGAAGCGTTGCTTGTGTTCCGGCCATGAATATTCCAACCCGGTTGGGCAGATCAGAGGGGTCCGGAATACTGTCGCCATCGGAACAGCTCCCAATCCGGCCATCTTGTAGCTGATAAAGAGATTCGGTTTCTCTGGTCGAAGATTCATCACCGGAACAAACGACAGTCGCCCCGCGAAATTCCGATCCGTCCTCATAACTTCCTCCATGGATGACTCCCACGAAGGCACGCTTCATGGCCGGTTTAACCCGGGCGGATTGCGCACGCTGAGCCGTCTCGAAGAGGTCGGTGCAGATGTCCGGCTCAGGGCCCGGTTCACCGATCTTGCCAATCAAAATGTGAATGCTACCAAAGGGGACCCGGTACCCGTACTCAATTGAGCCGGCCTTGGGGCCCCAGCCTGCGTCGTCAATGTAGAGCTTGTCGCGACGACTCTTAGTCATCCGGCCTACAGCGTAGCCCTCGAGTCCTTCAAAGCGGCCCTCCAAGAACCGGAAACCATCGTGCGATAGCCCCACAGTGGACGCCAACTGTCGTGGTTTTGTCACGACAGATGTCCTAGAGAAAGGACTTAGTCGTGGAGCCAACGCGACGGGTTAGCTTGAAGGGGTTAAAGCGGACACAAGGACGCAAGAGAGTTTATACTAGTTCGGCCCCTTCAATGAAGGTAAAAGCCTACGTCTAGTTGTGATGGAATTGATGGGGTTTCGATGACTAGGGAGCAAACAAGCTTCGCCTAGGTCTCGAGTTGTTGTCTGTTGTCCTTGAACCGCTGCCGGGTTGTCCCCTTATATACACGGGTGACTCTCGTCGGCTTACGGAGTCCCAATACCGGCTCATAGATGTGTCCGGTTTGGTCTCTTCTTATTCCTAACTTACAATACAGGTTAACTACTAACGCCGGTTTACGGCTGCAGGCCTTGAGCCGACCATGGGCCTTGAGCCCTCCTCTGTCTTCTTGGGCTTTAACTTACTTAACTACTGACGAAGTTAACCCGGCCCAGATAGGCCGGTTTACGCCCAGTAGTAATATCCCCAACAGGGGTGAATAGGCGCTTTAAAATAATTATGGTTAAGGCTTGAACAAATGCGGAATAAACCTAGCGGTTAATTTGTCAAACACAAAACCTACAACAACTAGGCTCACCTATGTGCACCAACAACTTATACTAAGCAAGATAAACAACTATGTGATAGCAAGATATATGACAAGAAACAATATGGCTATCACAAAGTAAAGTGCATAAGTAAAGGTCTCGGGTAAGAGATAACCGAGGCACGCGGAGACGGTGATGTATCCCGAAGTTCACACCCTTGCGGATGCTAATCTCCATTCGGAGCGGTGTGGAGGCACAATGCTCCCCAAGAAGCCACTAGGGCCACCGTAATCTCCTCACGCCCTCGCACAATGCAAGATGTCGTGATTCCACTAAGGGACCCTTGAGGGCGGTCACCGAACCCGTACAAATGGCAACCCTTGGGGGCGGTCACCGAACCCGTACACTTTGGCAACCCTTGGGGGCGGTCACCGGTACCCGTCAAATTGCTCGGGGCGATCTCCACAACCTAATTGGATACCCCGACGCTTGCCCGGAGCTTTACACCACAATGATTAAGCTCCGAACACCACCAACCATCTAGGGCGCCCAAGCACCCAAGAGGAACAAGCTCAAAGGTACCAAGCACCAAAGAGTAATAAGCTTCTCAACTTGTAACTTCCACGTATCACGTGGAGAACTCAAACTGATGCACCAAATGCAATGGCAAGGGCACACGGAGTGCCCAAGTCCTTCTCTCTGAAATCCCACCGAAGCAACTAATGCTAGGGAGGAAAATGAGAGGAAGAACAAGAAGGAGAACACCAAGAACTCCAAGATCTAGATCCAAGGGGTTCCCCTCACCTAGAGGAGAAAGCGATTGATGGAAACGTGGATCTAGATCCCCTCTCTCTTTTCCCTCAAAAACTAGCAAGAATCCATGGAGGGATTGAGAGTTAGCAAGCTCTAAGAAGGTCAACAATGGGGGAAGAACACGAGCTCAAAGGATAAGGTTCATTGGGGAAGAAGACCCCCTTTTATAGGTGGGGAAAATCCAACCGTTATGCTCATAGCCCGCACCGAGCGGTACTACCGCTAGGGCGGTAGAAGCCCTTTGAAACACAACAATGAGGAGGCATAAAAGCCAGAAGAACCGTCGGAGCGGTAGTACCGCTTGACCTCACGGTACTACCGCTAGGGGTAGCGGTACTACTGCTAAGGGTAGCGGTACTACTGCTTGCGAGCAGTACTAAAAAATTACATCCGTGCCTACCACCGCTGGACTTGTGACAAGTTTTTGGTCCCGAGCGGAAGTAGCCACGGTAGTACTGCTCCAAGCGGTAGTACTGCTCCCAAGAGCGGTAGTACCGCTCCCAAGAGCGGTAGTAAAAAATTACATCCACTCCTGTCCGCGGTAGTACCGTTGTAGCCTTTTCAGAACACCAAAACTGACACAACTTCTGCAAACGGACTCCGAATTCGACGAAACCAAGTTTGTTGGAAAGCTAGCGACAAGGGCTAACACAATATTGATAGAAATACCAATAATAAGCAAATGAGAAAAGGCCCAAAAGAAAATGGTGAGAACCCTTCCTCGGATAAGACTGGTAAAACCTCCAACACCGAAAACATCATAGAAAACGCATGCAAACTCCGTTTTCGATGAACTCAAGCTTGTCATCAAGATGACCATAAGCTCTAAGACTCACAAAGAGAACCAAACAAGAACCAAGAAACATGATGCAAGGATGCAATGGTTTGAGCTCTCGACGAACGATACGATCAAGCTACTCACTTGAGAGCCCCCCTTGATAGTACGGCTATCGATCCTATAACCCGGTCTTCCATCTACCACCATGAGACCGGTAAAATAGAAAACCTATCAAGGGCAAACCTTTGCCTTGCACATGATCCACTTGAGCTAGATGATGATGATCTTGTCCTCCTCAAGATGGACCACCTTTCTTGATTGCGTTGGGTTGATGGAGACTAGATGATTGCTCCCCCATACTCCACTATGGGTGAGCCACTCTTCGGCACATCTTCACAAGTCAATTGACACCACAATGGATGGCAAGCTTCAAGCACTTGATCTCTTCGTGATTCTCCACTTAAACTTGCACACGGCAATCTTGATGACGATCACCACTTGATGTCATCCTTCCCATGGGTTGTATGATATCATCCTCTTGACGCAAGCCCATGGACACGTACCTAACCCCACATAGACTCTCACATAGACCATGGGTTAGTACATAAAGTGCAATGGACAATGCTTACCGTACCATGTGATCACTTGATCCCTCTCGGTACATCTTCTACTCTTTGTGAGTTGATCAACTTGATTCACTCTTGACTTAGTCTTGATCAACCTTGAATCTTTCCAACTCTCTTCGTTTGGATGATATCTTGAAGGTAAACATGAATGATCACACAATCTTCTTCTTCAAGACATGCTTGCAATAAGCTCAACACTCACACGACCAATCTTTGGATAATTCCTTAATAGCACCTTGGTCAACCCATAAACTCCTTGAAACCAACACATGGACTTCAAGAAATGCCTATGGAAAAATCCTTCAAATATAACTCAATGCAACCATTAGTCCATAGAGAATGTCATCAATTACCAAAACCACACATGGGGACACCGCATGTCCTTTCACCGGCCGCCTCTCCCCCTTGCTCCTTTATATACGGGGGCAGGGGGCACCTCTAGACACACAAGTTGATCGCAAAGATCTCTCCCAGCCATGTGCGGTGCCCCCTCCACCATAATCCACCTCGATCATACTGTAGCGGTGTTTAGGTGAAGCCCTGCTACAGTAGCTTCATCAACATCGTCACCACGCCGTCATGCTGACAAAACTCTTCCCCGAGCTCTACTGGATCGTGAGTTCACGGGACGTCACTGAGCTGAACGTGTGCTGAATGCAGAGGTGTCATACGTTCGGTACTGAGGATCGGTTGATCGTGAAGACGTACGACTACATCAACCGCGTTGTCATAACGCTTCCGCTTAACGGTCTACGAGGGTACGTGGATGACACTCTCCCCTCTCGTTGCTATGCATCACCATGATCCTGCATGTGCATAGGATTTTTTTGAAATTACTGCGTTCCCCAACAAAGAGACCACCGGAGTAGGGTATTCCCAACCGCACCGTTCACTAGATACGATTACCTCTACATTCATAACCCCCTAGTATTGTCAAGATTATATCCACGCAATTGGCTCCCACCGTGGGGCAAGTGTCTAACGATGTTATGTTGCGTTTGCCTTCATCATCGGTTCCCGCTGGCAGCATCCGCTCCAGATTTCTCGAGTTCCCCATCGACATGTCGCCATGGCATCTTGATGCCCGGTGGAATAGCGTTGACATGCCGGCTCGGGGGAGCACCCACTACCAAGCCAATGACTCGGGGGTGTTGGGCTTACAGCTCCCATCGTCATACCGGTCAGCAATTGGCGTCGCGTCATCGCTAGAAGCAATTCGGCAAACCTCGTCCTTAGTTTGGTCATACCGTGAGTCGGCTCATGGGGATGATGGACTCTGAGTCTATTTATCCTCTCTTGGAGTCCGTCTCTCAGGGAGAAGAGATCTACGGATCATAGACATCCGTGGCAGAAGCCTTCATGGTTGTCAGGTGATACGTCTCCAACGTATCTAACTTTCCAAACACTTTTGCCCTTGTTTTGGACTCTAACTTGCATGATTTGAATGGAACTAACCCGGGCTGACGTTGTTTTCAGCAGAATTACCATGGTGTTATTTATGTGCAGAAACAAACGTTCTCAGAATGACCTGAAACTTCATGGAGCAACTTTTTGTAAAATATAAAAAATACCTGCAAAAGATGAAGGCCAGGGGGCCCACCACCTCTCCGCGAGGGTGGGGGGCGCGCCTACCCCCTAGGGCGCGCCCCCTACCTCGTGGGCCCCTGGTGCCTCTCCGACTCCAACTCCAACTCTATATATTGTGTTTCGAGGAGAAAAAAATCAACGAGAAGAATTCATCACATTTTACTATACGGAGCCGCCGCCAAGCCCTAAAACCTCTCGGGAGGACTGATCTGGAGTCTGTTCGGGGCTCCGGAGAGGGGAATCCGTCGCCATCGTCATCATCAACCATCCTCCATCACCAATTTCATGATGCTCACCGCCGTGCGTGATTAATTCAATCATAGGCTTGCTGGACGGTGATGGGTTGGATGGGATCTATCATGTAATCAAGTTAGTTTTGTTAGGGTTTGATCCCTAGTATCCACTATGTTCTGAGATTGATGTTGCTATGACTTTGCTATGCTTAATGCTTGTCACTAGGGCCCGAGTCCCATGATTTCAGATCTGAACCTATTATGTTTTCATCAATATATGAGTGTTCTTGATCCTATTGTAACGCCCCGAGGGCGTTGCGCCAGGTGTCTGCCAGTTATTCACTGTCGTTGTCATGTCATTCGCTTGTGTGTTGCATCTTGCCATGTCATCATGTGCATTGCATCATCATGTGTTTCAAAACTTGCATCCGTCCCGGTCTCCTCGTTCCGTCCGTTGTTCGTTCTGAGCCCAGACACACTTGCACGCGCCCGCGGCATGTCTGAAATAGTTTTTTATAAGTGGCCGGAAAATGTTCTCGGAATGGGATGAGAGTTGACGTGTGGCCTTATTATAGTGTAGATAGACCACCTGTCAAGTTTCATCGCATTCGGAGATCGTTTGATGCCCCAATGGATAACTATAGCGGCAGTATAGCCGGTCTAACGTCGGACGTTTTCGGTCTCCGGAAACCATGCTGGGCTGCATCTCTGCCCTCTTCTCTCAGACCAACCCGCTCTTCACAATCCTCCAGACCCAACCTAACCTCTCTCGTCAGCCCGCGGCCCTCCTCGCGCGCGTCCGAAAGTTGTCCCGGACCCGAACCGGACTGTCGTCACTGTTGCATCCGGATCATTCCCAAACATCTACAAAAAGTCTCCGTTTTCTTATTTGGACTCCCTAGCTATTTTATTCGCGTTCGTCCGATTGCGATCGGAGGGACAAGATAGCCTCTACCCTAATCCCTTTGCAATATAAATAGTGGGCAACCCTAGAAATTAGGGATCTTGTCCCATCCTCCGCCGCCGCCAGCCCACTATCTCCTCCTCCTTGGGATCCCCTCCCGATCCAACCACCAACTGAGGCCGTCACTTTCCTCCTTGTTTTCCAGATCGGGCCAACCACAACCAGCCAATTTCATCGATCCAACCCATCAATCATGGAAGCCCCGCAGCCAACCACCTTCCCCGATACACCCATCGATCCATCCCTGTCAAGCTCCTCTGCTTGGCCCCGTCGTTGTCCCGCTCGTCTGCATCGGCGGCCAGGCACCCCAGGCATCGCGCTCCTCCTGCTCATCAACTCGCCTCCCCTACCTTACTTTCCTACTTGTTTCTCTCTTTCTCATTGCTCTCTCTGATGCATCACGGAACCGAGCCACCATGTCCGCCACCAAGTTCCTGTCGGGAGCAACGCCGCCCGGATCCGACTTTCTCTGCATCGTCCGCATCCCTGCCTCGCCATGAGCGCGCCCGCCTCCTCCTGCTAACTTCCTCATCACCGAAGCGGCTCGTCCACGAGCTTGCCCTCGTCCCTGCCGACGGCCATGACCAACAGCAGCTCTCCCTCGCCCCCAGAGAACACCACAGGCTGCCGCTAGGCCCGACCGGGTCCGAGGCCCCCTTTCCTTTCACCGGCGTTCCCTTTCGGATCCTGTCGCCGAAGCCCCATCCCCGCTGATCCTCGCAGTCGTTGTTTTCTTCCTGACCGCCGTCAACGCCGGGTCCGGCGTCTGCTTTGAGCAGAGATGGAAGTCGCCCGCGTCTCGCCGCCTGAACCCGCCTCCTCTGTCCCTGGACCTGTTTCCCCACGCCCTCGCCATCTTCCGCTGTTTCCGGGCGTCGCCGGGCACCTTCACCGCGAGCTGCCAGAGTTTGCGCCGCCTCTGCTCTGTTTCTGCTTCTGCTTCCTTTTGAATAAGGAGTCGTGCCCGCAAACCACTCCCTCGCCCACTCGTCCATCATGCGATCCATCCAGCGCGTGAGTGGGCGGCCTGCCAGCGCCCGATGCCAGATGTGCGCCATGCCGGTCTACCCCTCCTCCTCAAACGGGCCGAAGCCCATGGGTGAGGCCACCCCAAGCGCCCCCTCCTTTTTTTCTTACTGCTGGGTCAGTTTAGTTTCGGCCCAGTGGACGTTTTTTTTGTTCTGCGAATTTAGCTAATTTCCAGGGATTTGCAGATTTACAGAAAACCCCTTAGCCTTCATGCATTTAATATCTCACAAACTAAGCATCACATGTAAAAACTTTGTATGTGAAACTTGCTTAGTTTTTCATCTAGTTTAATAATATGCAACTTTCATCTATGTTTAAAATGTTTAAAATGATGTTTGATTAAATTTGCTCCTATGCCATGCTAAAATGACTTAATTCATAACTAAATAACCGTAGCTCGGTTTCTAATAAACTGTATATGTAAATGGGGTAGAATTTTGCCTAGTTTAACATGGTGGAATCACTTTGCATGTTTAACAACTATAAAATTTGGTTTAGGGCAGAACAGCACCAAACCTAATATATGCATATGGGGATTTACCGAAATTGTTGTTCGTTGCTTCCGGCCTCATTTAAACTTGCCTAGATAGATAGTTGCATTATGCTTCACCTCTTGACATGTTTTAACAACATTTAATATTGTTGGGTACATAAACGAGATCGAACTAAATAACTTGAATGTGGTGTTTCGTCAATATACAACAGAGTTGCATATTGAGCTCCACTTAATTTGTAGGATTGTTTGTGCACTTTGCCATGCCATGCATATTTAAACCGGACATGCATCATTCTTGATTGTACATCATGCCATGATTATGTGGTGGTTGTTTACTATGTTGTTCGTTTTTCTTTCCGGTGTACTTCTTCTCGGTAATCCGGTAACGTTGTGTTTGTGAGGATCCGTTGGCTACGTCTGTTTGTCTTCTTCATGGACTTGTTATTCTTCCTTGCGGGATCTCAGGCAAGATGACCACACCCTCGAAATCACTTCTATCTTTGCTTGCTAGTTGCTCGCTCTTTTGCTATGCCTATGTCGCGATACCTACCACTTGCTTATCATGCCTCCTATATTGTTGAGCCAAGCCTCTAACTCACCATGTCCTAGCAAACCGTTGTTTGGCTATGTTACCGCTTTGCTCAGCCCCTCTTATAGCGTTGTTAGTTGCAGGTGAAGTTTGGAGCTTCTTCCATGTTAGAACATGGATATTTTGTTGGGATATCACAATACCTCTTATCTAATTAATGCATCTATATACTTGGTAAAGGGTGGAAGGCTCGGCCTTATGCCTGGTGTTTTGTTCCACTCTTGTCGCCCTAGTTTCTGTCATATCGGTGTTATGTTCCTGGATTTTGCGTTCCTTACGCGGTTGGGTTATAATAGGAACCCCTTGACAGTTCGCCTTGAATAAAACTCCTCCAGCAATGCCCAACCTTGGTTTTACCATTCGCCACCTAGCCTTTTCTTTCCCTTGGGTTCTGCGGACTCAAGGGTCATCTTTATTTTAACCC